>NC_071466.1:185277998-185482998 GCF_028500815.1 Rissa tridactyla | reverse complement strand
TAGTGCTTGTTAGTGTAATAGTTCTAGGTGGGAGTTTGGTGCGGGCTTGCTCTCACTTAACTCTTCACGGCTCCAAGTGGTTTGTGACAAATCCCAATTTTTGAAATTTTTGGAAGGTCATTGAGGGGGAGAGCAGCTAGCGAGGGGTGTTTCATATTACACATGATACACAACATGCTACTGTTGTAGGTATTTTTGGAGCAGGTAAATACATAATTTCTATTTTGCGTATTCATTGTAAGTTACTCCAGCGACACCACTGCTCGTTACAACCCGCGGGAAACATCCTGTGCTCCCCAGTGAGCGTCAGCTCAAGGAGCACAGTCACAAAGAATTTCCGCTCGGGCTCGGGCTCCACAGCATCTTCTAGGAGTACGAACAGTACGAACTTCTCAGGGGGGAAAAAACCGTAAGAAAACACGATTATATTATACTAATTTCAGTTTAGGTACGTATTTTAAATAAGAAAATCTTGTATATACAGCTCAAGCTCTTCTTTTGAAGTGTTTCTCAGTATAGTAGGGATGCTAATGGCATCTCTTGCCAAAATAAACCTTACTCCTCAATCAGCAGCCTGACTTTAGAGGTTGTTAAGTTATCAGCACAGTAACAGAGCGCTTTTCCGTGTGGTCTGATCTCCACTGAAAACTATTGCAACAGCCTTGCCTGGAAGGAGAAAAAGCATTAACAATTGTTCACCTTTAAATTGGGCTCTTTTCCCTATTAATTTACGCTTGGCTTTGTTTGATGATACACTTCCCGGTGTTTCTTCTGTAGTGTATGATGGCAGGGCTGGAGCGCGCAGCCGTCAGTGCTAATTACTGCCTGCCTAGCTACGGTTCGGGGCGAAGCACCTCCTAGATGCAAATCTCTGTATTACTACTAAAAATAGTTTGGTTTCAGTTTTTTTTTTCCCAGCTTGGAAGGGGTGGTAGCCCGGAGGGAGAAGCACTCGGAGCATGTGGCGAGGTTTGAGTTGAGTTCACATCACTGCCGAAGGTCTCCTCCGTGGCTTGCAGCAAGTCACGGCGCGTGGAGCTCTCTCATCTGCTGTAACACGGGCATCGTGGTGCTGCCCTGCCCTGCCCTGTGGGAAGATACATCAGCAGTTTGTTGTGACACGATGACGTGCAACAGCTTGGGATACCCGTCATCATCCCGTCGCGCTCTTTCTCCCTCTGCCTTTCCTGCTGGCTGGTTGTTGGGCTGCCAGTCGTTCCTTGCACGGGTGGCTGCGGAGAGCTCTGTGGCTGGTGTCCTTTGCCTCGCTGGGTGACGCCATGCGTGCGCAGACCGCAGAGAGGTGAAGGTTGTGGAGCCGAAAAGTTGCCCCGTGTCCTTCTGCGCGGTTTGGGGGCTGCAGCTCGCCAGGGGTGGGTGGACTTGGGTAGCTGGATGCGTGGGGCGAGGGGGGTTTGAGTTCACATGGGCCGTTTTTGAGTGACGGAGAAATCAAGGCTGGTTGTTGTAAGTTATCACCAGTTTGTTTGTGGTGTTTCCGGCAAGATGGCAATAAGTTCTTAAATTACGGGGACTTCAAACCCATCCTCAGTCGGTTTTATTAGCCTGCTGGTTTTCGCATGGTTGTATCACGACTTACCGTTTCTCACAACGTCGTTGCTGTTTGTGCCGTGGTAAGTTAACTGGAGGGTAATCTGAGCCAATTAAAAAAGCTGATTGCTTTTTACCTCAGGTGAAAGGAAATGCATTGTTAGAGTGACAAAAATCTCATCAAGATGAATCACGTTAAGGTCTGTCTGCTGCTCCTGTGCTGGGTGGCTTCTGGACAGCTGTGGTAAGGTCGCCTTTCAGTACCTTTTAGGTGGATTTGCCGCAAACTGCCTTCTGAGAGGGTTTGCTGGTTTTGTTGTTTTGGGGATTTTCAAGTCCATGTGTCCACAGGTAACTTGCTCTCCTGGCCAAGAGTAAAGTTTTCCGATACCCACATGTCCGCTCGTTCCTTGTCTTTGAGCAGGGCTCTCTGTGTTCATGTTGTTTAGGGTGGAGTTACGGGGTGAATCATAAAGTATGAAACGAGTCCTCCAGGATGGGAGGTTGTACCCTCATCCCAGTTCTGCTGCTGGCCTCGGTGGCCTCCTCACTGGCCCAGGGCCTTAGGAAGGTTCACTGGAGCTCAGTCTCGTTGCCAGCCCCGGGTGAAGGGAGCAGGAAGGGCGGAAGGAGGCCAGTACTTCTTGCTTTTTCTTTTGGAATAAAATCCAAGAAACAGGGAGCCTGCACCATTACAAAAGTTAACGATGTGATTATGTCGTTCCGTAAGGTGTCATCGGGGTAATGCAGAAGTGGGGTGGGCGCTGGCCTGGCTGCGTCTCCCAGTGCTCCTCAGACGGGACGTGACCGTCACAACCCGAGAGCTCTGTCACCGCGGCGCCCCGGTGGGGCTGTCCTCCCTGCGTCACCTGGGGTCGGTGGGGTTTAGAAGGGTCACAGCTTCAAATCTCACTTCTGCCATAAGCCTCTGTGAAGTCTTGGCCAGCTGACCCGCGGCTCACCCCGTAGTAAAATCCCCAGTGCATCAAAAATTTAATCCACTTGCCACAAACGCGTGGAACACAAGGTGCCCGTGCTGCCTGGTTGTGTTTTGTATTCACCCCGGTCACAAGTATGGCTGTGCATTTATCAGAACTTTTAAAATTTAAATAGCGTTGGGATGCCCTGTAGGAACTGCCCTGGGACACCAGGCTGGAGCTGATGGCTTGGCCGGATCTCGTGTCTCCGAGATGTCGTGTTTTCAGGGGGAACATCTTAGAGTTTATCAGTCTGATGTGGTCATTTAACCACCAGCTGCCACGCGGTGGTAATTAACGAGGACTGAGGAAGCTGAGTGTGTGACAGCCTTTGCTCCTAGATGCTCTCTAGTGACAGGGTTCCTTCTGGGTGCCCTGGGGCTTCATGCCCGCAGGCAGCACCGGGGACCCCGGCCATCCGAGGAGGAGCTCCGCTCACCTCCTGGCCGGGGGCAGAGCGAGCCAGCGGTCAGCGACCTGACAAACGTCTGCACCGCAAATACCTGCACGTCAGGCGGAGAGGAAAAAAAGGCAGCAACGTTCCTGTCTCCTGGTAGAGGAGCCCCACATTTTTGTAACAGGCTCGGGAATTTATGGGTAAACTCTGACTTCCAAGAGTTGTTCTTTTCTGCCGTCCCACCTGCCGTTGCACCCGGGCGTCTGGGAAAGCCTGGCTATTTGTGATTGATGCTCCTCATCAAACATTCAGTGGTTGTAGGTTTAGCATCTGCAATGCTTCAGGATTAATTACGCGACAACCTGCTACCAAAATTCCTTGGGTTTGGCTCCTGCCATAATTTTTCTCTGTGCTGGATTCCACTCTGGGTGTGATTGTTCACCGTGTGTGATGAGCATCTCCTGCGTCGCTCCAGTCCCGGGCGTTTGCTGCACAAACAGACAGTGAACACGAAGAGCAGGTTGACAGTTACGGTTGGTGTGTGAGACTCTGGGAGGAGTCGGGAATATTGGGAACGAAACAGTCAAGTTTGAGGCAAGTTCCCCATCCCAGCCCGTGCCCTCTCACAGCTTCAGCTCCTTTTCCGTAAGTAGTTACCGGTGATTTTAGTTTTGTGGGGTTTTTTTGATCTCTAGGTTAGTGATAGTTTTTAATCTCCGTAGACGCTCCGTTATTTTGAAAGCTGCTGCATCTGTTACATACTCTTTAATTACTGATATTGGTTATCAGCTACTTTATTGTCCTTACTCTTGTCTCTACTTTTTTAATAAACTATCAATGAATACGAATATTGTAATACTTAATAATAATAATGAAAAACTTTGCCAGCATAGTTTCTAACTGATAATAACAACTAATTCAAAAGGTGCAAGTCCACCTTTGGAACCAACATATTTGTTTTACGCGCTGATGTGTTACAACGTTTGAGATGGGGCTTCTGGGGGAAAAAAACCCCAAACCCTGTTTTTGGCAGCCCAATTATCTCCACAGCAAAACTGAGTAAAGATTTCAAGGCGCTGCTTGCAGAGGTGGGATCCAGAAAGGCTGTAGCTGCATAAACCGAGCCATGCTGGCACTTGCTCAGCAAAAATTACAACTCTTGACTAATGGGCTACTTCTGCCCCTGCTGTTTGTCCCCACGGGCGGCTCCTCTTCCCGCGCTCGGGGCCGGCTCACACTCAGAGACGTTTGTGTCCTGGTGGTGCCACCACTGCTCAGATCAACACTGAGATGTCCCTCCTCCCTCCAGCGTGCTCCATGCAGTGATGGCCCTCTGAGGACACCAGCAGATGGGTCTCTGGACACGCAAGTCACTGGATTGGCAATGCATGGAACTCCTCACCTGATCACGTGCGGGTATTTGCAGGACACAGCTTTTTTTTTTTTTTTTTTTTTTTTTTTTTTTTTTTCCACAAAAAAAAATATTTTTGCAAAAAATCAACTTTTGTGTGGGGCATGTGGCAAACTGCAGGTGGAGGCCGAGGGGGACGCGTCAGACATAGCGTAAGTCAAGCTGATGTACTGAAAAGCCCTTTGCAACAACAGGTGAAGTGACTTTTTTGGTTTTTAATTTTTTCTTTTTTTTTTTTTTTTTTTTTTTTTTTCCTGTTCAGCTGCTTGAAAAAGGTGTATGACCCAAGCAGACGTATGGAAATGACTGGCTTACAACTCCGGCAGTGAGCTTTTAATTAACCGCAGTTGGTTGGTTTAAATGACTTTCCTCTTCAAGACTTTTTCCTTGGAAAGTGTGTCTTTCAGCAGGTCTGCCCTCAGCCTCCGATGCAGTCAGCTTCACTCTGTCTCCACCTGCTTGAGGTCACGTCACACTCAGCACGACTGACGAAACCCACCCTGGCTCAGTCCCACCCGCCCGGCCTCACCAGACTATTACAGCCGCAGGACGTGCCCCTGGGGGCTTCTTTGTCCTTCTGGAGGCTCGGCCTCAAGGAAGTGACGTGAACGCCCTCTCCAAGGCCCTTGAGATTGGACCTTAATTCCCCCCTTGCTCCTCGAAGTGGCGTGCTCTTTCCTAAGACCACACGCCCCCTCTATTAGGACACCTTCAGTGAACACAGAACTAAGCCACCACCTGAGCAGCACCAGGGTAAGTCTGTCCTTTCCCACCCTGGAGGTCATCACCCAGCCACGCCAACCCGGAACGAGCAAGGCTTCTTTGAATTCCACAGAGCGGCCACCAGCGCCTTTGAAGGACAGCAGGCTCTGGCACAGCTTGTGCCTGCATTACCACCGGCGGGACCTCGTGGCAGTTAATCCTAGAAAGTAAAGTGAGGCCTGGAACAGAGCTCCCAGGGAAGGTAGGCCACCACGCGCTCAATTCCCAATGGGCTATTTCCAGTGAAGCCCACTGTTCTGGTGCGTACTTCTAGTGTGTAGGACGTGGCCTAGTTGGTTTGAGTCCTGCCCTTGTTTGAGTCCTGCCCAGGCAGCAGATGATAAGCCACGTTTTGCGCACCCCAGCACCTACAGTCCTCACCGCAGCACTTGCCCTCAACGGATATTCCAACCCCGCCTGGACGCGTTCCTGTGCAGCCTGCTCTAGGTGACCCTGCTCTGGCAGGGCGTTGGACTAGATGATCTCCAGAGGTCCCTTCCCACCCCTACAATTCTGCGATTCCGCATTTTTGCAGCGGGGCAGGGTGAAGACAGACGCACCGAAAACAAACAAGATGTAAAAGGAGGGGGCAGAGCCCCGACAACACAGAACAAGATGAAATGTGCACACGTACAAAAGAAAGAGCGAGTACATTGCTTCCTGAATTAAACCACTGGAGCCAGAATCACTGAAGACCAAACACGGACTACTGCCAGCTTAGTGAAAAGAATTTATTAGAAACTGTTAAGCACTACACAAAACTAGTTTTTAGAGTATTTTTTTTCAGTAGACAGCACTCCAGCCTTATGCTACAAACACCGTATCGTGGACTTTGGACAGTCACCGTGCTCCTAAGAGCCATCGTTAGGATAAGATGTTGGAGCAGCGCGCACAGTGAGACAGCGGGAGGAGCGCAAGGAAAAGCCTTGTGATTTGCAGAAGCTCCCAGAAGGTAACACAGTTTCGTACTTGTTTTCCTCGAGGCCGCCTGGATGGAAGGAATTACCAACAGCCGCGAGGCGCGAAGGGGCTCCGCGTCCCCGTCACTTCACCTTCAGCGCTAGTGCATGGTGGGACTTTCAGTACAAGGAGTTTCAATAAATAGAAATACAGTTTTCATACTATTTTAACAAAAGCCATGACTCCGTGCCTTCTCGGGCAGTCACACCAACACAGCCCTTACTGCTTTTCAGGAAAAATAGGAGAGTCTACGTATTAAGGCAATGCATTTCTTTTTTAATTCGACATAGAAATTGTAACGAACTGCATATTTTCTGCTAAGTTCTGACGTATTTCATCGTAAAAAATAAAAAGTTACTGATCACGTGCTACTCTATCCGATATTCTTCATTACGTTTTGAAATACAGTGGAGCATCACTATAGTCACTGCCCCAACAACGTGGCAGCAAGTGACAGCTGATCTTCCAGCCAGGAGCTGCAAAACAAGGACTGAATGACCCTTTTCCCAGTTTAAATCCTCCATTGGTCCTTCCCACCCAATTTCCACCTCTCCTCTGAAACAAAAAGAACCAAACCAAACCCCCAAGAAACATTTATCTGTCTCCTGAAAGGAGCTTTATAGCAAGGCTCAACTGTATAGAGTAAAAAGATATAAAAAGTCATTAAAATCCAGGAAGTCAGAGAAGGAAAATGTAATAAAAATAAGTACGCATGGCGTGATAAACCAGGACAGACATAGCAATTTGCTACAACATTTTTTTCAAAAAGTGCTAACCCATTTTAGCTTAAAATAGTTCCAGAGTTCATACAAATTGCCACCACACTGTAAAACTGAGTATTTTGGAAAAATCTAAAACCTGGCTTGGCTGTAGAAAATGTATTATATCTGTTTCTAATATACATAGTATTTTTTCTTTAGGCACACAAAAATAAATATAGACAGTCAAATGCTTCATTAAGTCTGTAGAAAGCTATAGTTAAAACCAAGTGAGCAATTGTTGTGATAAACATCACGGTTTTTTTACACATCTCTCTCTCTAATCACGTGTGTGTACAGGGGCGTATGTCCCTTATTCCATCCTCAGGCTTCTGCAAAAGCTACTTGCGGGGTAAGACACTGTTTTCTGCCAAGAACAGTTAATTTGGGAACTACTGGCTACCAAGAGAGAATTTCTCAGAAAATCTGATTGATACTTCCTGTCAAAAATGGGTTATTTGTGCTTTTGGGCCAGGAGCCCTCAGCCGGAGCAGATGCCAGGCTGAGCCGACAGCGGAGGTTGTTCCACAGGGCAGGGCTGAGATTTTAACA
Source organism: Rissa tridactyla (assembly GCF_028500815.1). Taxonomy (NCBI): domain Eukaryota; kingdom Metazoa; phylum Chordata; class Aves; order Charadriiformes; family Laridae; genus Rissa; species Rissa tridactyla. The sequence continues at coordinate 185,475,630 of NC_071466.1, read as the reverse complement.
GCCGAGAGTAAGGGAACAACTCTTGCTATCTCACAGTACGGCTCCCTTCTCCACGCAGCTCCGGAAGGATTCTTTCCCTAAGGAATGGGCGGTGATGAGAGTGTTTCAGCAGCTCTCCCCGCTGCTGCCTCAGTGAAAGCGGTTTTACCCCAGCACCTCCAGCGACCCCACACCTGCTGGCGGGACCTCCGGTCACCTCCCTGCATAAAGGCGCTCGGGGACGTAGAAGAGCTGTGGCACCTGACTCGGGATCACGCCCATTCCATGATACCCGTCTGGTGATCCGCGCTACAGGCCCTAGTTAACGAAGAAAAGTATTACGCAGCTACGATTGGCACAACTGGCAGTCTTTGACCAACTGGGAGCCCAGTAACAAATCCCAGCTTTCTTGATTTTACTGGAAGAAGAAACTGGTTTCTGTTTCTGAACGTCCAGTTCTCCCCTCTGAATTCCCTACCGGCTGAGGGCAGGGAGAGACACGAGCTGTGGCTGTCAGCGTGTGCTGCCGGAGGGCTTTCAGCACGTAAAAACTATTCAAGTTCATCCCACTATCTTGAAACAAACGGAAAAAGGTCACAAACAAAACCAAGCAGCATAATTTTTATTTGGTGTTACAACAGACACGCAGCGCCCGCGGGGCTGGGCACTGCATTTTACTGTTTATGATTTTTTCCTTTTTAAAAATCTAAACAGTTCTTCTGTTCAGACAACTCCATGTGCTTTTCCTTTTTTTTTTTTTTTTTTATATACACATTGTGACCCCTGCATTCAGCCTGTCCAGTTAACGCTAGAAATATTTGTCAAGGCAATACATTATTTTATCTTTGCTATAATTAGGGAGAAATCAAAAGAAAAAAATTTTACTTTAATCTGACCGATTACATGTACTGTACATACCTGTTCCAAAACCAATGTACTCAGACAGAAGTTTCTAATTTAATGCACTCTGTTATTCAAGTCAAAATGCTGTACATCTAAGTATCCACACAATCGTACATTCCTAACGATTCTTCTTTACACCTTTATTTTTTTTTTTAGACATCTGTTTTTAAAAAGGAATAAAGAAGTTGCCCTGTAGATCTATATTTCTTTAGAACAAAACATTATATACTACATTGAAAAATAATTTTATCAAAACCAGATTCAAATCACTGTCATGTACAATTTTCAGTTAACGGTTCATGTTGAAATTGCACTTTGCAGGTAGAATAAAATTAAAAACTGAAAACACGTTCTATTTCCTTTCACAGGAGACTGCCTCTTCGGGATTTTTCTTCCGTGAATGTTTGTATTTGTCTACATACGCTTTCACTAGATTCGCCACTTTTGCAGAATTAACTTCTCCGCTCTTGCTATGACAAACCTACAATAGTTTTAAAGGGAAAAAAAAAACGTTTGAAACATTTCTGTTGATTTGCCACTGGCTCACATTATTTCTTTATCTTCCCAACACCCCAGGTTTCTCTGTCTCAGGCAGAATACCTTGGAAACCTCCTAGTACTTCCCAGCCGCTCCTCAAGTATTTCCCAATTCCCATTCAAATCTTTCAAACAAAAAGCAAGTTATGTTCCAAGGAGCTGAGAAAGCTCTCGTGGATGGAGAAACACCAAAGTATTTTTGCTTTTCCTGCTCCCCCTCCCAGCAACTACCAGTTGCTCCCACAAGATTCAGAAACCCACCCCAAGCCCCAGCCCAGCTTCGGTGTTTTGCATTTCAGATAAACACATCAACTTACTTTATCTACAGCTTTCCGCACAATTTCTTTGTATTCTTCCTTAGTGATGTCTTTATTTTGGTAGAAAGGCTTAATAGCTAGTTTGACCTCTTGTGCCGCTTTTTCTTGAATTAACAATTTCTGATGGAAAAAACAAACCTGAGTTTTATTTTTCAGTGCCTGCCTACGTGTCTTTTTATCAATTGCAAATTAAAACTTCACAGATCAAAGTTACTGCAGAAGACTAGGAAAGCAGCCTCCCCCTCCCCTCGCTCACATTTCAGCTCCCGTGCGAGCTGCCTGGGATTTACTAGGAACAGAACGTTGTCCCACGGCAACTTCTTATTCATAATAGTGCTGCTTTAAAGAAAACCACATTAAAAAGCATCAGCTTGCTCATTTATGTCCTACAGCCGCCGTGAAAGTATCACATACACGACGGTATTAAATATATTACACTGAAGGGGTACTATCGTAGTTTGTTATTTTTTAGCATCTCATTTTTTTTTTATTTTATATGTAACATACATATATGTGTATCTGTATAAAACCATGTAGGTATGGACTCTGAACTTTGAACTTGCCTGGTCCTTCTTCGAGCTATCTGCGCTGGCTTCCACTGTTACGCTTGCTTTGTTTTCTCCCAATTTTACAGCTGCATTAGAGCTTTTGATGTGACTTGACGACGTTGCGTTACCCGAGCTTGGTCCCTGAACTGTTCCCACGCCTCCCAGGACTGCTGTTGGAGCAGGCAAGGCTGGAGCACTCATGTTATTACTTACATGAGCAGCATTTGGAATACCCTGTTTTAAAAAGTTATCGGTAGTTAATACATTGTCCTTCAGTACGGCAACGTGCCTTTCTAGAAGTCTCAGCAGCTCTAGAAAGAGCATCGATACTACATGCTTTGGTTCGTTAGCTGGTTTCCACACTGCCCATTATTATGGAAGGTACACGCATTATGTCAGATCAACTCAAAGGAAAAAAAAAAAATTAATATAAAGCTTGAAAAGTAAGGCATCCTCCATGTCACCCCTGTGGTTGCCAGATTCTGGCTCCGATCCCGCTGATAGAGCAAACAAAGCATCCTGCGAACAGGCAGGGAGGGTGTTCGCACAAGGGAAGGAAGCTTACGGCTCCAGAACCTCTCTACGTGCCACAGGAGAGCGTAAGCCCTGCTTTGTAAAGCAGAGTAACATTTTTTTTTTTCAAAATCAGCACCTAAACACACATATAAAATGTTACCTTAAAGCACACTTGCATTCATGCATCATAACGATGTTGCTTTGAAAACATTGATTTTCATGTTTGTTATCAGCTTGAACTTGCGTATGACTTTCAAATGTAAACACGCCTACAAGCCTACTCCAGGCTAGAGGTGAAAGGCCGGCTGAAGCACCAGGATCTGGTCCTCAAGGAAAAGCTGTTTTTTGTACATTCCCCAACATCACCAAAAGACCATGGGCACTGTTGACATTTTGGAACTGAGAAATTAAGTAGCTCTCAGACCTCAGACAGAGGTCATTCCCAGCAAAAGCCAAGACGACATCCTCCCGACATGTTCTGGCAGGCTACCCTAAATGCTGCTTTGTTGCAGGTAATCACCACTACTTTTTTTTCACATCTGCATTTATCCAGACGGAAGATAATGAAACTGGAATTTGAGCTCCTTGGAAAGGACACAGATATCGAGCTGTTATAATCAGTATGCTAACGCCCGCCAGTGCGCCCTCTTCACCTTCCTTTCAAGAGGACGGGCAGGTGGAGCCCCGCAGTATTCACTAACTTGTATTGTGCTACCGCCAAGGGCTCGGTCAATAAAAGCTCAACGCAAAAGCAGCAGCAGCTCCCGAGAGCATTCAGGTTCCCGGACACCATTCCACAAAAGCAGGTCAAAGCAACAAATACAACAGGGGCTTTACTAACAACCAACTGTATTTTAGAGCAATACACAGTCTTTATAGGAAGGTATTTATTGCTGCACTAGATACTGTATTTCGGAGAGGTTTGTCACCTACGTTCTGACTTCTTACATTTTTAGAGATTAAAGCTACTGAATTTCCAATTGCGAAAATATTTTAATTACAGACAGCAGGCATTAATCAGATCAGCAAGCAATCTACCAGCATTTTAGTTCCAAGAGTACCTTACTGTTTTATCTTGCAGAGTATGAAAGTATTTCATCTGGCCCGTAACCCCACCCAGTATTTCCCACAGTACTTAACTCCTTTTGTTAAGTTAATGAATATGAATGGATAACAGCAGCTGAAAGTGAAAGGATGCAGGTAATTTATCAGTTCGCCTCAAATCTTTAGAGATGATGCATGAAAACAGAGGGTTAGAAATCATTGTTCTAGGACATCACTTTTCCAACCTGGAATGCAGGGGAAAGAGTTTTAGGTCAGAGCAGGCAGCCTGCAACAGGAGACAAGCCCAAACCTCAGTCAACCTCCCCAAGGGCCCTTTACGCCTCACAGGTGCAGCGATACATCTCCCCGCAGGGCCGTGCATTCTCCCGGAAGTTGTTCATATTCCGTTCCCTGATATAAAAGCTCTTAATATAAACAGCTGGCTACAGGAGGAGCTCACACACACAAAGGCTGTTTTAAGATACCTTGAGAGGCACACAAAGATGGTGTGATATGCCCCAAGCATGGCAGAGTCTTTTTCAAACTGGAGAAATGAAGTGGGAGTTAGGTCTCAAAAGGGCACGCAAAAACAGGAGAATCAGGCAAGAAAAGAAAGCTTGGAAATTATTAACAAAAAAGCTCAAAAGATTAAGCAGAATAGAAAATGTGTATGTGTGGGGAAGCCACTGAGATACTGACAGCTGGAGAATGGAAGTGTGGAAGCAATGGGTGCCATGCAGTACTTGGTATCTTTCTTCTGCTGATACACCCCATGGGATTAAACTGCAACAGAGAGGTTGGGGCCACTTCCTACATGCTGCTGAAAGGGGACTCAAGCATTCCCTAAAGCTTAAAAATCAGGTTTTGAAGGGGAAAACTTAGTTTTGGAAACGGGGCACTTCTAAGAAGAAAAAGGTAACAGACAACATTCATGGAATTTTTCAGCGTTCCATTACCTGGTGGAACACTTTGTTACCACAAACCCCCAGTTATGGTGTTGTGTATTATGATTTAAAAGGTCTAGCCCCAAAATAATTCATATCCTCATGGATACTTCCAGTTTAAATTTGGTGGGGGGTGGAAGAAGCCAGGCAAGAGAGAAAGAAACTGCGAGCACAAATTTATCAAGACTATGGTATTCCATAGAAGAAACCCTTAAACTGGTATTCCTTTGATACTGCTCTTGCCATGGCTTCTGGTAAAGCGTACCTGCAGTTGTTTTCCATCCTGCTGGGGAGCAATGTAGCTGACTTGTTGAGATGGTGGGGGTGGAGGTGGAGGCGGAGGTAATCCCTGAGACAAATTAGTGTGAGCAGCTACCTGTATGAGAGGCACTCCGGTAGGGAGATGCATGGGCATTGGAGGGTGGATGTTGAATGGATTTCGTTGCATATTCATCATGGGAGGAGGGACACCCACTGGATACGGAAAGATATTCATAGGTTGGTGCTGCGCGTTCACTTGTGGCATTACATTCATCTGTTGCTGCATCATATTCATTGGTAACTGCGAACCGTCACTTTGCTGGCTGCCTTGGTCTTTGAGGTTTGGATCTATCAAAAGAAAAACCAGACAGTACATGAAGTAGAAAATTCATACTTTATAAAGTAGAAGTGGAGCCAGGTGTCTAAACTCTTCATGAAGTATGGAGTATCAAAAAGCTGTCTATCATCTGCATGTTTTAAAGATATTGCACAGCGTTATTACACTCATCACCAGACACATCACAGAGCCAAACGCTAGTTTCTGAGCTTAGAAAGTTCAGGTTACTATGGAAGCCTGCATTTTGAATTTCTATTTTCTCTACTTGTTCCCACAGCACAGCTAATAAATTACGGCATCACAATGAAAGAGTAATTCTCCCCCACAGAGCAGGAAGACAACGTAACCTACCCAGCTTCTGCCATTGCAGGTGGTTAGTCACACGTTAGCACACGTGCAGTGCTCTGCTCTCCTTCGCCTGAGTCACACACGCTCACTGTAGCCGTTTCTGCTAACTATAGAAATACTCTGCTGATTGTTTTGTTTTTTTTTTTCTCCTGAATAATAAATCATCCTCAACCGATTTCAAAGATGTTCATATTTTGGAAAGAGTTGTCCAAAAACCCTGTAACAGTACAACAGGTAAAGCCTAGAAGTAAAAATGACCTCTTGGGGTGGCGATTCTTTAAAAAAATTGCTCTCTCACCTTATCTTCAACAGAAGGCAAAAAGCTGAAGTCTAGATACAAGCAGCAGACCTTCCAAAAGTCAAGGAATTAGTTCTGAGAAACAGCTGATGGGTTATAATTAAAATATCCTTCCCTTAGAATCCCTTCCTTGAGGAACCCGGTCACCTAATTCACACAGATTGGGATTTAAACCCTTGTGCCTCACCCCAAATCACCTTTCTTAAAGATCAAGGGATAACAGAATCACTGGAAGGGACCTATCGAGACCATCTAGTCCAACCCCTCCCCCCGCTCAAGCAGAGTCAGCAAAAGCAGGTTGCCCAAGACCACGTCATGATGCCAACCTAGCCCGATTTATCCAGTTTTGGGAGATCACTGTACTATTCTCAGCTGAATTCACGTTCCAAAAGTGAACATAACAGTGTGACTGGTCCAGAACTACGTGAAATAAAGTCTGCAAATCACAAAATACTTTCAATTAAAGGTTTGATAAATTTTGCCAGCAGCAGACTGAAGATTGACAAAGTTGCCTCAAAACTAAGAAGCCATCGATGCAGTTGTCTCTGAAGAGAGGGAGAAAACCGCTGCATATAGGATGAAAATGGATAAAAATGAAAGACAAAACAATGAGCCAACGAGAAAGTGCAAGCGTGGTTGCCTTCAGAACTGGATTTTACAGTTTTTCAATACAATTCACATCCGTCTTTTACTTCAGAGCACTAATAATCTGTGGATGACTTCTGATTCAGAATCACTCTCATTCACAGTCAACTCACTTTCTACCAAAAAGTTTATTTCCATCAGGGCAGTTAGTTTTTAGATATAAAAGACTCAAAAGTATCAGACTTCTGTTGAGGCTTTAGAGGAATTTTAATGCTGAAGTACAGTAAAAGTACCATTTTTTTTCATTTCTAAATCTCTCTAGATTTTTTTAAGCTTATTTAGAAGCAAGATAAGTGTCAACATAATGATTTGTCATCTCTAGAACCTACTGTGAAGGTCTGCATGGGCAAATGCAGACCTCCTTGAAAAAAAACTACCCCTTTTTAAAAGGTGTGCAGATGCTAAAAGTAACCATGAAAAGGACAAGCCTTCTCTTCAACCACATTGATTTAAGTAGCACACTCTTCAGATGTATAGCCCTTAAATTATGTCCAACTTTAACTTTAAGCAAAACCAAAAAGCCATCAAAAGGCCATCAAAACACAAGCAATCCCCAAATTCCACACCTACAAACCTCAGTATTGCAAAAAGACTATGGATTCACCTCAAATCATTTTGAAGAGCTAATCAAGTCGAGATAAGTCAACGTGACTAGGATTTTACTGGGCTACTGCAGCCGTGACTAAGCTTTTATGTTTCAAAACTATGAATACCTTGTTCAGGTGTCTCCTCTTCTTGTCTCACTCCCCATCCAGACTGTGGGCTTGATGAATTGCGTCCTCTTCTTGAATAGTAATTCTGCACATCAGCAGGTAAAGTCTTTCTTACAGCCCAGCTGGATGCAGATGTCCACCCAGATCTGTCAGCAGGTGTATCGAAAGAATAATCTTGTTCATTCTTACGCTTATAGGGCTGATGTTCTGGGAACCTTGAAGTTTCATTCCCAGAACCGTTTGAGTTCCCTGAGAGAGGTTTTCTATTTTGCCAGTGATTTTCGCTCTGGTCTCCATACATGAAAGCACCTCTTCCACGCCCACCTCGGCCACGCTGACCTCTCCCTCGATTTGGAATCCAACCTGAACCAAAGTTTTTATTCCAAGAGTGTCCTGAATTATCATGCCTGCCGTCTTCCCAATGTGGTTTCTCTCTCTCTCTGTTCCTGACTTCAGGAACAGAGTTTATTCTTTCCATTACCCAGTCTGGACAATCATTCCTCCGCTTGTCGGAAGAACACTGATCCTCACTGTTTTTTTCTGTATTGTCTTTCTCTTTTTTAAGACTTTCATTCTGTTTCTCTTGATCACTTCTTCTGTATCGATCATTTCCTCTGGGACTCCTCCAGCTGTCATTTGCCCATCTCTCTTTCCAGCGAGGTGAATGACCATCCCTCTCATTTCTAGAGAAGGAAGAACCTTTACTTCTCGTCCTAGATCGTGATCTTGACCTAGACCGTGACCGTGACCTAGACCACCTCCTATTTCTTCTTTCTCTGTCACGATCTCTTCTTTGACTATCTCTATCGCTGCTTCGAGATCTAGATTTTTGCCTCGGAGATGAATCCTTAGTTCTTGACCGAGAAGATGATCTCCTGCTTTCCCTGACTGTTTCCCTTTTGGGAGATCGAGATGGTGTTTTTCTCTCATCTTTGAGTGTGTCTCTCTTCGGAGAATGAGATAAGGATCTTCTTCCCTCCCTCCCAGTTTCCTTCTTGGGTGATCGTGAGCTTCTGTCTTTGGTCACCTCCCTTTTAGGGGATGGCGATTGAGATCTCCTGCCCTCTCTCATAGAAGGAGACCAAGTTGTTGATGGAGAGTGAAACCTAGACCTTCTAGTTCGAGTCTTTTTATCTTTTTTGAGTTCTGACTGGCACTCTCTTTCTTGAGGAATACTTTCATCTTTTTCATCAGAAAGTCCTGAAACTGATGTACAGTTTCCCGCATCACACTGCGAGGAGTTCACTTCTCCTTGCTCTGTACTTTCAGCTGGTGGTAACTGCTCAATCTGAGGTTCATTCTGGTCACTGCAAAAGGAGTCACAATCCATTGGTATCATTTCATTGTTATCTTCCCCAAAATGTTTGTGTTCAGCATTTACCTGGGGTGACTCTGAAGTTCTACCCTCTTCACTTTCTGGCATGGCGTTCTCTTTTAAGGATTGTTCTGATGTACTGTCTACAGAAATATTGTGTATTAATGTGTTTGGTTCTTCATCTTGAACAGTTTTTAAGTTTTGAATATTTGTACTTGCACAGTCTACTACTGTTTTTTCTTCACCCTGAGAATCATCTATTTCTGTGGCTTCTGGATGCTCAGGCAATTCGCTTCTGGGGCTCTCTAATGGTAGATCTTTTCCCAAAGGTTCTGTATATTCCAACAACTCATTTTCTGGACTAGCTACGGGTTGATCAATTTTTGTCGGAGTTTCTACATTCTCCATCAATTCACTTTGAGGACTACACAACGTCTGATCTACTTTTTCAAACGTTGCATGGTCACATACTTCATCTCTGGGACTAGCTACTGTTTCCATTTGCTCAGGAGTATTTTCACAGATGTCCTGATTCTTATGATCTACGTTTTTTTCAGTAACACCTTTTACTTCAAATTCCTGACTTTCGCCCCCTGAAGTTAGTAGTGGAGGTTCTTGGACAGAAAAACTTACATCCGCGTTGCCTGAAGCATCTTCATCTTTGTCACATTCTCCTGTAGTTTCCTCAATTTCTGCATGTTCACTACAGCTTTCTAATCCATTCGCAGATTCTGTTTCCGCGTTATTTTTCTGTGGAAGGCTTGTGTTATTGCTCTCATCATCTGACTGCTGGTCTTTGTCTAATGTTAGAACTGCTTCAGACTCAGCAACGTCATCATCTTCCACCGAATCACTGGATGATTTTTCAGAACGTGCAGAACTTCTCAGTTTCTTTTTAACCACAGGTGTTTGTTGTTTTACTATTCTTTTAGACTTTCGTTTTGGAGGAGCCTTCTCTGATTCTGAAGGAGATTTATTCAGAGATGGGCTACTGCCATCAGAGGCACCACACGCAGAACTGCTTGACCGAGGTGAGCTCCGGGATTGACCCAGTGTCTCATTTTTGCTGTTTCGTGCAGATCTTCTTCTAGGGGTAGTGTTAACCAATTTCCTTCTAGTTCCCCTAGTGCCAGATGAACCAGAAGCTTGCTTTTTCTCTTCTCCTTCTTGGGTACATGCAACAGCATATCCTTTGCCTAAAGATTCTAAGAAAACCAGAATACGTTAAAGTTTGATAATAATATCCAAACACAGCTCAGAATATAAAATGACTAGTTTAACAGATATCCTCAAATAAAACAATTTAAGATTTAGTGTGAAATGCTGCCACAGCATTTTTTTTTTCAGTGCAGACTTACTCTTTTAAGAGCAGAACCCAACTAACAAAGTGACATGTTAGACATCTAAACACACATTTTAGAAGCAGTATCGGCATGGCTACATGGACAGTAATGGCATTCACAATGAAACCACTATTGAAATTGCTGTACAAAGATAGTCAGCATTTAAGCTGTTAGAAAGTACGGAATTAAACCACACAACATTGTTAGCACCTAGCAGTTTGTGACACTTTAACATGCAGGCCTGTCGGCAGCGAAGCCTCAATACTACAGAAGCGAAGCTCAATACTACAGAAAGTGACATTTTTAAATGGCCGTCAGTGGATGATCACATGGGAAGCGGTTGATCAGAAGCAGCAATGACAGGATACCTCTCTCCAAAATCTAATTTCAGACAAACTCATTCACCAGTTATAAGACAGACCCTGCACGCTCCATCGCAAACTGGACAAACTCTGCTACGAAGTCCCCAGGGCTCCTGCAGCACCTAACAGACTGAATAAGGACTGCAAGTTTTGGCACATCAGAAAACCCTAAAACTTTAAGAAGAATGACCTTCAGCTGCACACAGAAGCCTGGCAGCTCTTGTGCGGATACTGTAGTAATTTATTTCCTGCTATCCACAATTTGACAGAAGCCTCTGTAGGGAAGCCAAGGGTTATATTCACTGCAAAGGGAACAGACTGTACTCCTGATACCTACAAAAGCTTATGAGGGGCAGCTCAGGGATTAACGATTGGTGATAATTAAGTAAATATACTTGAATTTAATAGTCACTTCAGAACTAAATTAATTTCTTGAGATGTCTGTTAATTTGTTTCTTACTTTGTGTAGACTTTAGAAAGCATCAGGAATTTGGTGTTTAAATTAGTTCTTTTTACAGCTTCATTTTCATAAACAAATAGTAGAACCTTGCTAAGAAAGATTAACTTCTATGGATTTTGCAACGGTTTTATCACATCACACTTAAACTCTTAATTTTAACTCTCTATATAAACGTTATCTCCCATGCTTTTACTGCACTAAAATATTTGTTAAATGTATTCTTAAACAGATTGTAGAGAAATCAGATAGGAGTAAGGGTATAACAGCACAAAATCCTCTTTTTACCACTTACTACTATGTTAGCAGAATCAAAAACGTATCACGGAACCACAGAATGGCAAGGGGTTGGAAGGGACCTTTGGAGAGCATCTAGTCCAACCCCCCTGCCAAAGGAGGTTCACCTGGAGCAGGCTGGACAGGAATGCATCCAGGCGGGTTTCGAGTATCTCCACAGAAGGAGACTCCACACCTCTATCACTGCCTATTAAATGTAAACTTCTCATTCAATAACCTTAGAGCAGTAACTCCACAAGCACTCACTAGCTTTTAAAAGGCTAGAGCAGAGCACAGGACTACAACCACCTCCTCTGACTTGCCTTGTGAACACAGTAACTTGACTGAACATGGGAAAAAAAAAAAAAAAAAGTACCTGGTTTTGGTTTTTCAATGTTCACTGATCAAATTTCCACATAAGACAATAAAAACCACTGGAATCGATTGTATAGAAGGTACCACGTATTTAAAAGAAAACAACGTGCGTGGTAAAGAACTTCCACAGGAGTTTTAGGTGACTAGCACTATTTGAGGTATCTATTGTAATATTCTCCCCAATGATTTTGTTAGAAAGCGGTTAACCAGCAGTTATTCAGCCACATGTGGCTGTCTCAGATTAACTACATCTTCAAACTTATTACAATAGCCAGGAAAACAAGTCAGATATCAAAAATTTGTAATGACATAACATCTGTGATGATTTGCTTCAATGGGCAAGAAATCACCCTGCCATAATAAAAACTCAGAGTACAAATGAAATGTGGGAATCCTGACAGAATTAAAAGGCAAGTAATTTTTGTAGCACTTTCAAAGTCTACTTGTAAAACACAAACCTCTTTTTAGCATTCCTTACTACTTGTAAAATTTTAACAGACAAGCTTCACAAGCTTTGGACTTGGACCAAATACAAGGCGTTTCAGTTCACTGAATCTTTATTTTAAAATACTTTAATCACACAAAGGCACTGCGTAATGCCAGCCTAAATCCTAGCAATATTTGTATATTCACTGACACTTTTTCAGGTCAAATTAGTAAACCAACTATTCAATGGTAAGAGAATCTAAAACACTGCAGCACCTACAGGGAAGACTCAGGCAGTACAGTTACATGACCATCATTGATATTTGTATGCCTCCTCGCACAACCCTGGAAGCAACTGTCAACTACTACTCTGATGCAAAATCGTACACTTTTGGTGTGACCAAGAGATGTATGTAAAGAGGGTGTGTAAAAATAAAATGCTTATGCAACCATCCTTCAGGCACAATTTAGTAAGAATCACAAGATCCAGTTTGGTTTCTTTCTATGTGTGTATTTTCAGTATTTTCTTCATTTTTCTCCTATTCTCCAGCTTTGCAGAAAGTCCCAGTGTCCCCTCTCTTTCCTCCATCTCTCATACTTCCTGTAAACTCTTCTCCTTTATATATATATATAAAAAAAATATATATAAATAACAGTATTCAGGTGAGGTTTCTCCTTGCCTTTGTCCTTACCATTTTTTGTGCATGTCTGTCTTTTCCTCAGCTTCTATATAAAAACCAAATGGGGAACGAACACTCACACAACAGAACGTGACCAAAATCCTCAAGGGACATCTTCACATCCATCATATCCTAGTTTCATGAGGAAATTTGAAGACTCTCTGTCTTACTTCCTGCATGCTTCTTACCAGTAGGAAGTCTTTAAGTCAAACTTGAAAATGACTTAAAGCTTTAGTGTCGACATACTACAATGTTTTAAGAGTCAATCTTGATGACTCTCTTCCACTTTGTCCACAACATAAGTAATACATTACATTAAACATCTGAACTTTAGTTCCGGTGTGGCCAGAACATATGGAAACATACAAAAATAACTTCAGAGTTTATTTGCTGTGTCTTGTTAGCTCGATAATTTCACATTTCAAAATCATACCTTTAAGAGAGGAAGTAGAATGCTTATACAATCAAGACAACAAATGATAAAATTTTGTCCTAAATATAAATTTAAAAACAAAAGTATCTGAAAAAAAAAATATTTCCTTTTCTTTTGCTGTCAAGACTCAAACTCAAAATCTCCTGCCTCTCCCAAAAGACAGCATAAGGGATTTAGTTCCATGTTCTGTTGAAAAATAAATTTGGAGCTTTTTTAAATATTCTTTGTCTTTCTGATGACAGAAAAAAGCCATTTTGTTTAAAAAATGCTTCTGGTGCATATTAACAAAGAAACCTGACTGTGTAAGTAGGAAAGTAAAGAGAAGTCAAGAGCTATGAGCTAGCATGTATACTCATTACCACTAGAAGCAGAAAGGGTTAAGCATCAGTTAAATTGCACTGCCAAACATCAGAGGCCTGAGGAAGCAACCTATCATTTTTTCACTGGGGAATGCAGAGGTGAAATAAGTACCTTTAACAAGAATGCAGAAAATGAATGAATAAAACATCTTTCTCATGATCCTTCTACTACTTAACTCTTTCCAGCAATTCACTTACTTCCTCACAATTTTTGTAAGCCAAGAGACCCAAATCTCTCCCATCTCTTTGCCTACTAGTCAAGTAAAAGTAGTATAATTCCCAATTCAAAGAAGGTATTATCTCTAGCCTTAAAAAACAGCACTCCTTTGTTTTTACTTCTTTGAACTCGTGCAGCATGTTGGAAGATAAACTACATTCTTGCTGAGTATGGAGAGAAAGGCTGTTAAAGCAACTGGAGGAAGGTAATCCTTCCACGTCTTTGTCTTCTGCTACGTTCCTGCCAGACCCTGAGCTTGAGCACCTTTACAAGCTTTTGCCCTGTAGGGCTTGTAGACATACTGAAAGAGATCTATACACTGTACCATTTCCTGACGACTCCTCTTCTCTGTCAGAAAACAATTTGTTCCTCACACTGCACAATATACCATTGAAATATGTCAAGCAATTCCTAATGTATCAAAACGTTCCTTGAACAATAGGGAAAGAAGTTGTAACACGAAAGAACGTGTTGAATTTAGAACTGGAATTAATCTTCAAATGAAGAACAGTTATGCCAGTTTGGGGGTGGCTGTAATTTCCAAAATAAACCAGCTGGTTTTGAAAAAGTACCAAACTGCATCAAAACAGGTTTTTTTCCTGTTAGCTGTAACTATATACTCTGCTTCGATTTCTGAGAATCATATTTTAACAGTTTACTCCACATGAGCTATAAATAAAACTTACAAAAAAAAAGTTTACCAAAGTTTTCCAAAGGCCTGATATTTGTTGGAAGAATTGTCCCTGCCACTGTAGTAGAAGTGAGAAGAAAGGTCTCAGCTTCAGCTCCGTAAGACATTAAAGGAATTCTGGAAAAGTAAAGGTATCAACATCAGTTATTTTATCTGTCTGTAGCAAGTTTTGGAATCAATGCACAAACTCAAAACATTAGGCAATCATGACACTTCCAACCTCATCACAGTTGGAGAGAAAGGCAAAGCTGACAGAGAACAAAACTTTCCTTCTCTCATTTAATTTCAGGCTTATATCAAGGCCAAGACATGTTATGTTAAAGCAATATACATATGGCTTTCTTCAAAGCCAAACATAGAACTAACAAAAAGTCCACCCCAAATTAGTAGGCTATACTACTGGAAATAGAATTCTGAACACTGACTTAGTACTTCAGCAGAAGAATAGCCTTTTCTACAGAAAAATGAGAAATAGTCTACACAACAATTTAGGAAAAGCTTCTGGTTTTTGGGTTTGGTCCCCCCCCCCCACCCCCCAAACATACAAAATAAATATTTATTTATGCAGACTGCCTCAGCAAACCTTAGGCAAAACCAGAATTTAGTTATAGATCAATCTGAATTAATCACATTCTAATCTTGAAGTATTATATTAAGATCCTTCGCACCATGAATACAAAACCCATACCTTTCAACTCTAGCAAGCACAGATGAACAGGACAATTCTAGTTCTTGTCTCTTCTGTCTTATTGATGCATTGACTTCTGTGAATTCTATACTGAAATACAAATTTCATACAAAAAGTTACTTTGCACTATGACAGTTTTGTATTTCAATGATTGCTTCTATCAACGACTTCTTAAAAATTTCACTGTATTAGAACTCTCAACAGTCATGATGGAACTATGCATGGTTATTGTTTAGAGCGAAAATACAGTCATAGTAAACCTAACAGAAGTCCTAAATGAATGAGGCAGCCAGAATGGAAAACAGGAGACAAAATGTGTCTTCTGGGGAGTTGAAAAATACGAGCAACTTTGCATCCTTGACAAATTAATACTGTTGCAGGCATGGCAACATTTTTTTTGTTTATAGCAGACTGCTAAAAACATACAGACACAATAAATTTTTTATTAGACCATATTATTGAAATAACATTCTTCTAGACTGTTTTTTTTCTTCCATCTTCTCAACCAAACAATTTTTTTTTTTTATTTAAACACACATTCTGAAGTATTAGGCTCATTAAGCTAAATTACTTCATGTATGTTTAAAGTATTCCTCTTGGGGTCACAGAACAAGAAAAAGATTGTTTCTGATGCAAAACAGGGTATTTACTGTTAACTGTCCTGGTTTCAGCTGGGATGGAGTTAACTATTTCGCTAGCATCTTGGATTTGGGATGAGAAATACTTTTGATAGCGCACTGGTGTTTTTAGTTGCTGCTAAGCATCGAGGCCTTTTCTGCTCCTCACACCGCCCCATCAGCGAGGGCTAGGGGGGCACAAGAAGTTGGGAGGGGACGCAGCCGGGACAGCCGACCCCAACTGACCAAAGGGATATCCCATACCGTATGACGTCATGCTCAGTATGTAAAGCTGGGGGAAGAAGAAGGAAGGGGGACATGTTTGGAGTGCTGGCATTTGTCTTCCCGAGTAGCCATTATGTGTGATGGAGCCCTGGTTTCCTGGAGGTGGTCAAACACCTGCTCAATGGTGGGAAGCAGTGAATGAATTCCTTGTTTTGCTTTGCTTGCACGCGCGGCTTTTGCTCTACCTATTAAACTGTCTTATCTCAACCCACAAGTTTTATCACTTTTACTTTTCCAATTCTCTCCCCAGTCCCAACCGGGGGCAGTGAGTGAGCAGCTGCCTGGTTCTATTTGCCGACTGGGGTTAAAACCACGACACTGTTTTGCTAACTGCTGTTGTAATAACAGGACTAACCCTTTCCTATCTGAGGCTTCAAATTAGCAAGGAGTTTAAATCTAAGCTAAAAATAAAACCTAACTCCTACTAAATCAATGAGATTAAAAGCACACACATTAGTATTTTAATGCTGAACACACGACAAATTGGGTTGTACCCTTAACAATACTCATTTTAAAATGATTGTGTTTATCCTGTTTATCTTCATCAAAACATTTTAAGGCAGTATATACAGAAAGCAGAAGGAACTACAGCATCTACAATAGAGTAACCCAGCAGTTTATATTAAGTACTAGTATATACTAACCAGTCATTTCTACAGCTAAAAAAGGATTCTTCATTGCTACCACCAGCTGGAAGCGTGCTGGAGAAATTAGTTCTGAAGCACTCATTCCAGCAGGTCTGTCTTCTGGGCTACAAAAAAAAATTCATGAATTAAAGACATCCAAAATAAAATAATTAACGTGTAATACATGAAGATGCACTGAAATTAAATCATGTCAGCAAGACTTTAGCTCACAAAAAGCAGGCACCATAGCAGCTCTAGAGTTATATGCAGAGATTTGCAGTTATAGCAAACAAATTTTCTCTATTCAGTCTAAATTTTTAACACCTGGTCTTTGCAGATAAACTTTCTATTTTATACAGGCTTTCCATGGCAAGATCTTTAACGCTCCATACAGAAATTGTGAATAAACTAGCATGATCTTTGCTATTTCACAATTCCCATTTCTGCTACCTACAAGTAGCTACCTTACAGAGTAAGTACAGCGCTAGCACCTGCAGACAGCCCCCTTCACAGCACTTCACTCAGTGTTTGGTTTCAAAGCAACAAGAAAAACCAATGTAAGTAGCCCTGATTCTCCTTTGCCTTCAGGTAGGATTTACAAAATTGAAGGCTGACTGATGTGTCTGTTTACTGGGCCCTCACCCAAAGGCACAATACTCAGAATCCACTTCATATTTCAACAAATATCACCTTCTATTTGAGTTGTTAACAACACCTAGCCACCTACTGTATGCTAGTGTATCACCTTTTGCGTTGTGTGCAGCAAATTCTGCTGCTGTCTACAGGGCTGGCTACAGGGGGAAAAAAAAGATGAACTATGATCCTCCAGACCATTCTCCCTGACTGACACACTTACCTACACTGACCCATTTTTGCCTTTTACCTCTTTTCACCTAAAGGGTTAATGCCACTTCAAATCTGACTAAACCATTTCTGTTCGTTCCCCATGACCGATATTTTAAAACGGGAACTTACAGAGTCTTCCCGTCATTCTCTTTCAGAATATATTTACTCTGATGAAAAATAAGCTTCACAATGGAGCATATATAAATATATGTCTCAAGTATGCAGTCCGTATGCTCCTATATGGAGTCCTATATGCTCCTATATGCATCAAACTTTGGCACAGAGAGCTGGTGTTGATGGGAACACACTGTATTTCATCAATGTGCAAATTTTAAGTTTCTCCTAAAAAGCTGTTGTTAAGTTCTATTTTAAAAATACTATCATTTTGAACATTAGCATTTCTCCCTCCATCTAAAAAAGAGCTATGCAGATGTTCCACAAATATCCTTATGAAGTAGTTGTTAGTAAATCAGTGCTTTGTTTTAAATTCTTTTAAATTTTGAATGTTTATTGGATAATTGAGCCCTGTACCTCCTCCTGGAGTTTTTAATGGCTCTACTTCTGTTTACTCACTTTTTTTGCAACAGGTACCATTTGAGACATTAATGCTATTAAATAGTGCACAGTAAAACAGTGAAACTAGATATGAAAGCATTCACTGACCTTGAAGTCAAATTAGAGGCTGATCTACCATTAAGCCCTATCCTTTCAGTTCCGCACCTCTTCAATTCAATGAAAGGTACCTTTAACTTAACATGGTAACAGACCTGTTACCTGACTTAGAAGGGGAAGACCGGAGCTAAAGATATCCCTGAGAACTATGGTGTACAAGCACCAAAGAAAAGTGACAACTCAGGCCACCAGCTACTGAAGAGACACATGATGTAGTATGTGCCCATATACAGTCAACAGGCAAAATAGGGACTTTGTTTTTCGTCCAAATTTTTAAACTTTGGGTAAGACAGAATGATGGAGAACACTGACATTTACATTTCAGAATTAAATTTATGGCCTAACTTTACTTCATGCAGATACATTTACAGGTATAACTATGAGTAAGAAAGCACTGACCACTGTCCCAGAGACACAAGTTATTTTTGAAAGGATGGAAGGCAGAATCAAACAACAGAGCCTTTACAGCTCCTTATAAATTCTGCATATTACAAGCCTGTGTTATAGACGAAAATTTAGGAACTAAACAAGAAACCCGGAAACACAAACATTCTTGGGAGTAATCTCCCATTAAAAAAACCAACTTGATACAAACTATATCATCCATGGCCTATAAATACAACGAAATATTTGGTTGATTACAACTATGTATTTTCATGAAATAATGAAAACCTTCATATCCTTCACATCACGGTACTTGGCTAATAGCTTGTAGTTCATACCACTTTCTTTTGGTGAAGAAGGACAAAAACAGGGTAGTTACAGTATCTTATAATGTAACATCCTAATCTAAAAGAAAACATTTACCACCAGAAAACTACAAAAATAAACTCAATCTGAGAAAGCAGCTCATATAACCTAGCAGTATATTCTAATTACTTCCTTCAAAAAAACAAGAGACAAAATAACAAAGTTTGGATCATACTAAAATTAACAAATAGAAGAAGTTAACCTTAAAAATAAGCAGAAAGGTAGTTTTAAAAATGCTTTCACGAAAAAAATATTTACAAACGTTTCATTATCAGAACCAACCTTGCTTACCTTCAAAGACAAAGCTTTCTTGTTTCGTTTATCATACAATATATTACCTGTGTGGAATAAGGAACAAAACTTTTATTTTAACTTTAGCATATTAGTTTTTAATTGTTTGTCAAAATCATTAATGCAATGAGAGGTTAATGAAAATGTATCTCAACTATATTTATAATGTGTTTACCTACAAACTGAGTAAAATTCAAATGCATACACCTTCACAATAGCTTTTTATATATCAAGCAGTTTTCACCTCTTCAGATATTTGCTTAGTTTCATAAGTTATGAACACACCTATGGAAAAGTATCTATTAAACAAGCCTCTCAAAATAGTAGCCCCAAAATACAGCTAAGTGCTTCTTGTGTCTGAATTCTCATCAAAAACCTTCTTGTGAATAAAGGTAGCCATTAGCTGTGCACCGACTGTCTGATGCAGAAAATGACTTTAGGCTGAAACCAAATCCATTTCACTTGAGACTGAAATTGAAGAGGCAGTCTTTCCAGTAAAATAAGAACAGTAAGTACTGCAATTTTGTTCTCTTAGGTTCCACACTTCTATTCCTCCGTATTTGCTTTTCATATGCAAATGTAAGTAATTAAAAAAAAATGTATTAAATTGTCTCATCAAGAAAAGCTAGCATTCGCTAATAAAACGCAGCAATTCTAGCAAACGGAGAACAAATACCAACTTACTGTATTTTTTCTTCACAACTTTGCTTAATTTTGCAGTTAATGGCCCTCTGTCTGGACACACAGCTCTTCTGCAAGATTAACAAAAGATATTACAAAAGTTATTTCTGGGCATATTTAAGCTAACTGTATATACATCCAAACAAAATCAGCTCCTATTTCAAGGAATTTTTATTTCGTGCACATAAGCAAGTTCTGACTGCTATTAAAACCTAAACTTGCATCATGTATATCATCTTCCAAATATTAAAAGCCAGTGCTTCAAAAACCTTACAGGTGGAAAAAAAGAAAAGTCATTTACACAACAGAAGTTAATACCCTGTATTAAATCGGAATGCTTAATTTTGCTTGATTTCATGGCAACATGTGAAAGATGCTATAATCTGCTTGCATAAATACTTTGAAGAATATCAAAGCCCATGGTGATTCAGAACGGTGAGGTGCAAAGATCAATCTTTTCTAATAAGAGCCAGAAAAGGTAGTTTACTTCCACTTACTTCCACCACTTTGTAGTGAGGTCTGCTTCAAATTCAATCTCAAGAACTCTCTATATATCATACATTCCATTAAACACTGACTTTACATTATCACTATTTAGTGAAACTCGTCTGTGTAATCCTGAGCTTCCCCTTATGCCATGCAGCAAATGTGACAAGATAAAGCTTCTCAAAACAGGAATGGTATTTCCGCAGGTCCCTCTCAAACTCATTAGTAAAAGAGGACCACCACCACGGATTACGATAACATGCAAGAAAGGGGATGTCTGTTTAGATAACCAAAGAAAAAGATTTATATTATTCAAATATGGTCTAGCCATAAAATCTTAATTCAAATTTATAAGAAATTTGTCAGAATTGCTTGAAAAATGCAACTTTCACAGAGCTTAATGCAAGAAATGCATTGCTCCTTACTTCCTGCTTGCTATTGTACGTACTCAAGTGGAAATTACATCACAATAAAAGCGAAGTTAAACTACCACTGATGAAAAAAATAGTTTATTTTAAAAAAACCATAATTTTTTAAAAAATTCCAGGGTGTACATTTTAAAGTAATTGAATACATATTTTGAATGTTCCAATTAGAATGCTTAAAATTAAGTGGACAACCAACCTCATAAAAATTCTCATCTTTGCATGGCTATATTTTCCTTTATTGCAGGCACAGTTTTCCTCTTCTTCCTTCCTCCTTAGTTTTTTAACCTGAACCTGTATTGAAAAATAAAGTCAATCCAATCTAGAATCCCAATACACGTGGGCTTTAAATACATTCAAAGACTCTTAAAGGTCTACAGAGCTCAAAAAGAAGGACTCAAAACAATTTCAAATCATTACTTCTTTAATCTCACAGTTTGCAGATTTGATTTTTTTTTTAATTTGTTTTTCATGAAATGGAAAAAAACCCCACCTTGATATGTATCTTGGCTATGCCTGAGGTGCATACTAATTCCGCAAGACCAAATATCCCTGAACATTCAGACTGCCACGGGAAGTATCTCAAAGCTATGCGCTATCTTCCATTGAGAATTTGGAAGCTAAGTTTTTTCAACTAAGCTGGTTGATCTGAATATACAAGGTTCAGCTTAGCAAAAAGCTGAACTACCACTCAATTTCAAATGCTTCCTCATAATTAAAAAACACCCGATTTTCCTCTACAGCAAAATAGCTTCATATAATTTTGTTTAATCATATAATATTGTTTAGTTAATTATAATATCATATAATTTCTTATAATATCTTTTTCCCCCACATCTTCAAAATTCTAAGAAAGCAATACAATTTTTATTCCATACTATGAAGTTACTTCAACAGCAATATTGCAATTGTTTGCATTAGATATTCTGGATTTCTTCATTCTAGAATGTTGGTTTTATACTCAACTCCTTAAACTATCGGCATTCTAATGATGAACATTACACAGGGAAAACTGCCAATGTCTTAATAGCATCCCTGCCAACACTGACCACGGTGTCAGCATTTCTTAGTACACATTCCATCTCTCCCTACTGCTCCAGTGGCCCTTGTTCAGATCAGGACCCTTGTTCTCTGCCCACCTATTTATACTGCAATTCTACGAACAAAGAACCTTTCAAACTATGTTTCAATACAGCCCTTACACTCTTCCAAATGAAAACTTCAGTTTATCTTGTTTCAGCTGCTTCCTTGATTCTTTGGAAATAAAGAAGATAAAATATGCTAGCATAATTTTCTATGAGAAGGAATTATCTGTGGTTGTCAGTCTGGTTCCTCTGCAGTTGACTGCCTGGGCCTCTAAAAGCACAAGAAATGGGTAGTGGGAGCTTGTTTTCTAAACGTAGCAAAATGCAAAACCAGCAGCTTAAGAATTATAACCATAACTTCACCACAGAATTTCAAAACTGTCCACAGAATTATCAGCATCTTTCTACGTACATTTTCCAGATATCTATCATAATCAAGTTTTATTTTCCTACTTGATAAGCTATTCTCCCCAGCAGTATTATTTAGAAGAGTTGAAAGCTGAAAAAATTCAGAAATTTAGGTTGAACGAGGCTTAGCATTAGTTAAATCCCTCTTGCCTTCATGTGTTTTTGTCTGTGAATTGGAGGCTGTGAACATACAAGATTCACCTCAGCTAAAAAAAAAAAAAAGGAAAGATTGCATGCTAATTGATATAACACTTGTTCACAAAACCTGGTTAAAAAACACTTTGAGACCAATTACTATACTTCTATTCTTGGATATATCATGAACGCTCAAAGATACTATAAAGCAGCAATAGCAGCTTTGTGATTATTATTAATGTAAACACTTGCTTTGAAAAAATAATTAAGAATTCCTATCTTCAAATATCTAAGAGAGACATTAAAGTAATGATCATTTCATTAGGAAAGCTTATTTAATGCAGATGCATGAATAAAAAGCTGTAGCATAACTTGGGTGTACCTACAACTAATGTCATTTAGTAAAATAAATCCGGAACTTACCTTTATCTGCTTTTCTAATGCATCAAGCCTGCATACTGCTCGAAATGGTCTGCGATCGATAGGACATGAAGCCTCCGTCTGAAAAATTAGAAGTCTCATTTTTCTATACTTTTATTCACTATTATAGTAGCTTACAGAAACACAAAAAAATTATGACTTGTTCACAATAAGAATGTACACATTATCCATACACTCAGTATTTTGTTTCATATAGGCAGATTTCTCCTTAGGGGAAAATCTAAAGGAAACAAGAATGTAACTCAGAACTTGTGTTCAAAGAAGGGAAAGCATTTTACATCACTAGGTACATTTTTTTATTTTTTAATCCCTGTTAGCTAACTGATTTTATACGGATACGCAGATGTCCTTTTCATTTCTTATTGTTGTAATGTTCTATTTCTTAACGTTCTTTTCAACAGAAAGTGTGTTGGATCATGCCCCCCTACCTCAAACATAAATCCGGGAGGACCAACAGCGGACAGAGTAACACCTTCCCTCATCTTGCATATCGATTTGACTATACTACATCTCCTTTTTTGCAGTCAGCAGAGAGAGAACAGATTCCCACATGTAAGACAACTTAAGTTTTACAAATCCCTTTGCAAGAGAATGGAACTGAAGGTTATTTTACCCTACAGTTTGATGGAAGTACAGATTTATTGTTTTTTTCTCCAGTCACCTAAACACCCTCTTATTGAGGCTGCACTACATCAGATAACACACACACACAGAGAAAACAATAAAGTGTTACTAACCATAGAGTAGGGAAGCTTCAACTGAAGCTCCACCCAACTGGATCAGGTAATGAATCAACTTTCAGAGAAATCCATATTAGATATTAGTATTTGCCGCTAGAGAACTGTTTATCCATTTTAATTCCATATATGTTTCGGTGGGGGGGTTGGTGAGTTTTCTTTGTTTGTTTGTTTTGGGTTTTTGTCACCTTCCCCCCCGCCCCCAGCTTAATTCCATTGGCCTTCACAGGCTCAGTTCAGAACTCTTCCAAAACAAAGAAGAAAAAAAAAAAAAACAAACAAAAAAACCACCCACACCCAGGCACCAGCCCCAATTCATCCACTGAACAAGAACCAGTATATGACTTGTATGCCCTTAAGAGGCATGCAATTTCTGCCCTTAAGGGAATTACCAGGGTATTATACTTTTTATTTATGCAAGCAAGACGCAGTATTAGAATTGCTTAAGCAGCTATGAGAAATTTGCACATGAACTCTGCCCTGAAATTCAGTGAACTTCATTCTTGTCTTTTCACTGAGGCTTTTCATTTTCCAGATCATTCTGTTCTTTTCTCAATTTCAAAGAATGCTCAACTTCTTTTTTTTCACCTACCTATCCCCCAAACCTCGAGCATTCAGGCAGCTTCTGATTTCAATTGAAGTAGACAGAACAAAGTTAGACCGAATAAAAAAAAAACAAACTAACAAACCAAAACCCAAACAAAAACCAAAAAGCCCCAGAGGTAGTTTCATGAACAAGTTGTTGAACAAGAATGTAAGTTAAAGCCATTACCTTTCCTTTTGATGCTCTGGTATTTTATCCTAACTAAAAACTTCCCCCTATTGGGGGGATGTCGTTCCCTGCAGTGTCACGGCCTTGGTTAAGAAAAACATATTGGGTAATTAAGCCAGTTCCCTAAGGACTTGGATCATGAAGACAGTTTTTGTCCTGTAGTCAACCTAAAGCTAACCCACAGTAACATAGCAGTGTATTGTTCACTTGGGATATCTGATAGTACACAGTGCACTGTAACTGCTGAATCAGCTGCAAACTTTAAGGCATTATTTTGATTCTTAGATATACCAGACTGTCAAAGATAGGGAAGAGGAAGTTAATTTTCTAAGCCATTTTCAGTCTCATTTCAGGATTTAACTTGTCTGAAAAGTAAGTTTTTCCAAGAATACATTAAATTTAAACACAAATATTAAGTTATGATCCCAAGTTTAAGTCACAGTAAGTTAAGTTTATGCTTGCAATGAAGTATCATAGATTACTGAGTATTACAAGCGCTTTTGCTCCCCTAGAAAAAGTGTTCACTGTTATACGTTCAGTTCTTCTGGGCAAGTGTTTAACAATTTCATACAGTTATACATAGTAGTAGAAAAAGAGGAAAACATTCTGGAAGAATCAAAAGCTACTGTTAGGTTCAGTTATGTTCAGAAACAGCAGATGCTCTTTCCACTCCCACTCAATCGCTTTTCATAGCCCTAGCATTATCTGATAATTTGCAACAAATCTCAAGAGAAATTCTAGTAAAGACAGGACAGTCCCACGTGTACCCCCATGTCTGCCCCTGCCCCCCAGCACAGTACAATTGTTGGGTAGCCCTGAGAAAACTGGTTTCTTCAACTACATAACACTTTTGTCTAAAAATGCATCAGTTTTCATCTGTCTGCTAACATATAAGAACAAGCCTTTTAAGTGGAAACAGAAGAAAAAAAAAAGTTTCCCCTGTCCTTTTTTTCCCCAACAGCAAGACTCAATATGTGCTGCTATAGAAAGGAATGAGGGGGGAAAAAAAAAGTTGACTGTTTTTACAAGAAGCAATCATGAGGAGTGGTGGCCTTTTACTCATCTCTCTAATTTTTTTATTTTTTTTTTTTTTTTTTAGTACAGTTCAGTGACCAAAGAAGGTGTTGAGTCTTCTTTCATTTAAGGCCAGTTAGCAATTCCTCTCTTCTGAGGCTTCTGTTCAGGTAGCATCATAAATAATAGTGAATGTACACTGTCCTTTTGGGGGAAAAAAAATATTTAACACAAGAAAAAAGCCATTGAGATAGAAGGAGTCCAAGCAGCAGCTACTTTTATTGTGCACAAGGGAGGAGGGGCGTGGGATGTGTCACAACCCCTGAAAAACCACAGCTTCATACAACATCTTCCATTAACACAGGTGTTTAAAAATTAGAACATGTAGTATTTAATGTAATCATCAAAATCATTAGAACCTCACAGCTGGTATTTTTGAGTTGCTTTGCTTTTCTTCCCAATAGTGCGTTTCTTGGAAAAAACACCGAATAGTAGCTCAGCACACTTCAAAAGGTCTTTGATTGTTTTACTCTCCACACAAAACTACTCATAGTTTTCATGTTAAAACTGGTAACTCCGCAGTGATTCATTCTTACACCTATCCTGTGATATTCTGAGGACCATCTTCGTAAATATGTAAGCATTCATGAAGTCTGCAACCTCTGAAAGCTATCCATGACCATGTGCATGTGTGTTCTTATGTTTTCCAAAAACTCGTTTTATAGTATTTTATTTGTTTTTGATGACACTCTAGAAAAATCTTGCTTTAGCTCCACAGGTATAACTTAATGTTCAATATTCCTATAGCTGCTACAGCATCACAAAACTGTGATCTCTAAACTCAAGGAGTAAATGTCCCTTATTTTAACCGCATCACTTCACAAAGCATTTGAACAAAGTGAGGTAGAAAAAAAGGCTGAAAGCAGTTACTATATTCCAGCTGGGAATTTGCAGAAAGTTACACAAATAGGTGCGAGCTAACCTCAGAACATATGTGGCTGACAAAGTAACTTTGGCAGATATCCCCCATCTCATCAAGTTCCATGTTACAAGGTTTCATAACAAGTAGTAACAAGATGCGAGTACAGAATTAAAGGTGCTGCAGTAAATCCCTTCCCCTATAATTTTTTTTTTTGTTGTTTCCTTCAAGTGGCCCTTAATAAAGTCTGCTCTTCAACTACTGTATGGAAAAGCTGATCCAAAAAGAAACACGGTCCTGCACTCTTTACTGCTTCTTTATTAGAGAACCTGTTAAGCAACACAAGTAACACCAGACTCTCCTAAGTAAATTCAGGCTTAAAGGTGAGGTTAAGATTGTAAAAGCAATGTCTGTGTATTTCACTCCAACTAGTAATAATAGTGCAGTAAAAAGCCCACAACAATTCTGCCTCCAACTGAAAAGGGAGACTGTAAGGACACACACAGTGAGAAACACCTGTCCACATTATGATGAAAGAAAAGGAGGAGCACAACAGGAAATGCGCTATTTTCCAGAAGCATGTGAAAACTCAGGATGACTTTTTTTTCAGTCTACTTAAAAAAAGCAACTACATTTAAAATTTTTGTAGTTATGCTTTAGGAAAGCAGTATTTCTGACGAGATGTTAGGGGCTTTTTATCATTCATGGTATAGTGAAGATACAGAGTGTGCAAGAACAGAGATTCTAGTCTCAACAGCTGATCAACAGACCTAGTTACAATTCTATACGGCTGTTTTCTCTCTACCTAAACCACGCAGTTGGCTAGTCCTTAACTTCCAATCCAAAATTACAATAAATTTCTGCCAAGTTCTACTGGAATGGTGTCTGTCTTTAGGAAAGGATGAAATGATTAGTTATTTCTAAGGATCTGTGAATTCTATGATAAGAAAGATACTGTATGTGCCATTGTACTTCCTTTGACACTATATTATTGGAAGAATTTAAGCTGAACTCAAAACCACAGACTTCTGCACTGCTATTAAGCAACACTAATTTTCATAAATTGCTGCATGAATGTACTTAATAACAGGATCACAAAATGGTTAAAGTTGGAAGGGACCTCTGGAGGGACATCTTGTCCAACTGCCCTGCATGAGCGGGGAAATATGCCAAGAACAACTGTATACCACAAAAACAAATATGTAATTTGTAATATGTAAATCTAGATTTTCTGAAATAATTTGATTAATACAGTTTTTCTGTGCAGCAGTTCTCTGATGCATTGTCTACGTATGCATTACCATGGACGCACTTGAACAAGAAGGTTTTTACCATTTTGATTTTTAGGTTTATTGTTTCTTTGAACACACTGCATATTTGGTTCGTGAACGTAATCTTAATCCTGCCCACAGTGCTCTGTACTGCAGATCACTGTGGAGCTTGTTGCCACATAAGCTCATTCCTTCCTATATCCTTTAGGACAGAAGAAATCCAGATCAGAAAGAATACACATTAAGAATTCCAGTTACCGTACAGGTAACTCTCTTTACCCTCTGAAGAATATACATGTGCAGTACACTCTATATAATCAATGATCCAAACCTTATACAAGCACAAAAGTAACAACTATGCTAAGAAGAGAACATATGCTAGGAACGTAATGCAAGACAGCTCTTTGTGCCAGCTGTTTAGTTTTATTTAGTCAGCCACTGATACTGCACAGGGCCTACCTGAATGTGCCCCAATGCTTTGGGGCCTCCATTTTCAAATCCTCCAGATGAGGAAAAATGAATGAGGGAAACCAGGTGCAGAGACTGAGAGAGATACACTATGAGAAGGTCACTGAAATCAGTGTCTCTTGCACAATCATTGTGATAATGCATACAACACACTGAATCTTTTCTTTAGCACTCTTCTCTCATAAGGTGAGAGAGATGGTTCATAAAAGGAATTAATAGAAGAGCAAGAACAGAAATCTCCAGTATATTTATTAGCACTCTGAAGAACAGAAGGGAAGTTAAAAAGCCTACAGTGAAGCAGAGTAAATATTTATCTCCTCTAATTTGAGATTGTTTTCTTTGAATAGAATATAAAAAAGTTGAGAATTTTCCTCTAATGCATGCAGGCAAGATACTATTGCTGCTAAAGCAGCTGTCTTAGCTGAGGTGGTTTTGGCTACTTTATGTATCTGCTTACCATAGATACCTAGTTAACCACCCTTCACATTAGCTTTACTTAAGTGCTTTCAGAACTGATTATGATAAACTAGAACACATGTGCTTATCAACTCAAATACAAAATACAAGCACACGAGAAAAACAATGTTAAACATTTGTAATTTGGAGCCAACTAATCTACCAGTGTTATTACAAACAAGAGAAACACGTAATTACTTCACTTGCTGTATTTACTTAATCTTCGCATGCCTACTGAAAACAGTCCCCAACAGTCTGCCTGCCCGGTGCTGCCCAGCAATTCTTGGGAGAGTGCTGGTTAGCACGGCCAAAGACACACAAGATGACAGTCTAATAGTACAGGAGAGTTTAATAGGATAAGCAACTGAATTTAGTGGACAGTGATGCTCTCAGATGCCACAATTAACTACGGTAAACATAGCCAAAGAGAGTAGAATTTAAGGGACATTTTAAAAAAAAGTTAATCCGAAGACCTGTTTCTTAATGGGGATTCTGATCTTCCCTCATTTTTCTTTTAAGAGGTGGATACCTTTCCTCAAAGCAGAAGAAAATACAGCACTGACTCAACTGTAACACTACTCAGTTCTGAAACTTAAGTGCTCAGACTTAGCCATCAGGATCTAATATATTAGATGTTCTGTGGCAAATTCCCTATCTCTTTTTAGCCCTTCATGGAAGGAACCCAGAAGATACATAAAAATTGCTCTTAAGTAAGTATTGCTTTTAAGTGCACATATGTATCTATCTATATTATCTCTCTCTTTTCCTAAAAAGTGAGATCTTCAAAGTGTTATGGCTGCTGCTTGCAGACAGAAAACCTGCTGGTACAGGACACTTAACTGCAGCTGCAATGCTGAAAACCTCCCATAGATAGAAGAGGGAGCAGAATGGTAAACAAACTCTTACCGTCTGCCTAAACTACTCTGGTTTTAATTAGAATCTACATAGTTATATATAAAAGCTATAAACGCTCAGAAGAACAATGATTATGTACAATTTGTAAACAACAGTTTAAAGAAGTAGTTGTTCCTGTTACATTTTGAAATCCAGAAAGAGGAAATATCCAACTTGAACACAAACTGCTGACAAAGCCTTTAAGTGTATAAAGCTTAACTGTTAATACAAAAAAGAGCACTTAAAGTAATCTGAACGTCAGGCCTTCTTAAATTTATTTTTTTAAATTTTTTTTTTATTTCACTGAATCTTATTCTCAATTTTGTTATTCTCCGGCACTTAAACAGGAAAACAGTGGTTTTTAAACCAAATTTATTTATACCCAATAAAAATACTTAAATCTTTAAACAGAATCTGGTAGCATATTTTTAAAGACCAGATCATTTTTATATCTTCATTATTCAGAGTGACTTAAAATAACTACTTACCAATTATTTATTTCTCCTTAGTTATGATCAACCAAAAACTATCACAGAAAGCTAAACCTTATGCAAGACTTCTCAAAAAGAACAAAACCAGTCACTGATTAAATACTAACAGTGGACACAAAAACCACATGGCATCAGCATGCTTCAGACGGCCACATGCTTATAACGGGTTTCTGTCATTCCAAGCTATAAAACCTCATCTGCTTCCCACAGCTGAAGCATCTGAACATCTATCAGCCAGTTTTCAACACTTTCCCCCCCCCCCACCTTACTTTTAATTAAAACTACTAGATTAGGCAGTGGAGTTTAATGGACTCAACAGGTCCAACTATCAAGTATCCTCAGAAAAGGAAGGCTGGCTGGTTTTACCCATCAGATGTCACTAACGGAAAGAAGCAGAAGCCTTATGTAGCTTTAAAAACAACCCCCCACCATTTTTATGACATTACATCTACTTCACCTGTGAACTCTTAAGAGCAGAAGATGATTTTATTCTATTTGGGGCCAAAAAAAATAAAATTGACATGACAAGAAAAACGTCTTACTCTTTAAAACTTCCTTATTAGGCTGAAAAGCATCTGTTAAATAACGTCAACAAACTCAAATCCAGGAGCAAGCCCTGCATCTACTATACTGCTTCCCTGTGCATGTCACTATTTATTGCCTTTCAGCTGCCATTATACCAGCTAAGGAAGTCAGGATAAAATTGTGGATGAGAATTTCCTGATCTTTTATAAATAAAAGCACTGCAATTAATCATTTGCAGAAAAAAAATCCTGGCAACAGGAGACTTGGTTTATTATCTGGTTTGTGAATCTAAAGAAAGTTTCACCTAATAATCTTTGTTTAATATTCTGAAGTTCATACAAAATCTTCAGAAAGAAGTTATTTATGTTACTGTCTGCTTTCAGTAATAAGTAACACAAAAGTTAAGGTTAAAAATATAGTAAGTGAAAATAATACATAAATAAGTAGATTGTATATATACATACATATAAGTGATAACAGCCTTCTAAAGAATACACTGAAACCAAAATCATCATTTACTTCAAAAGAAAGTTACTGCAAAGACACCAAGTAGGGGTCTCTACTACAAAGAGCAACAATTCAAGCTCACAAAAGCAGGACAAAAAGCAGCAGCTCATTTGAGCACACCCCTCCCCCCCAAATACAGTAGAAAGCAATTCTAATTTGTAGTTTTATATTGACAATTGAAAAAGTTACAGGAAAGGTAAAGACACCAAAGACTTACAGCAATCATTACAGGACACATGTGAGGAAAAAGGGATAAATAGAACAAGATCATCAAGAATTTGTTCAAGTCATTTTTCTTTAAGGTTCCAGAACTATCTACAAAGTTATTAACACAGATGAAATAATAGCAAAAATTATCATTAAAATGAAAGTTTCTAATTCAGAATAGCACTAAACCTTTTAGCTGAGTTTTCTTTAGAGTTCAAAAGCTAAGGTTTTATCAGACTCATACTGTAGACTACAATAAGAACACATTGGTCCCAGCCCTAAGAGCTGACATTATTACGGACAGCAATAAGGGATAACAAAATAAGATTAAGCTAATGACACTGCAATATTACAACATGTACACAATACTGTCTGATCTTCCAAAGAGCCAACACCATTTTTTTTTGATCCCTAATCTTTAGTAACCATTAGTTAGTCAGGATGTCTAGCAAAAGAAAACACAAAGTACTTTATTGCATTAAGGAGAAAGTTTCCTATGATCTATCTATAAACCGGTCATTGAAACACTTCTGTGCAAAGTCAGAATGCATAACTTACTTTATTTAAAAAAAAGTAGTTATTAGATGCAGTAGATTTTACTGAAAAATAAAAACACATCTTGGTTCTCAGTCTTACCTCAGCCCATTTAAGAATACAAGTCATGCAGAAGGTATGACTACAGTTCTCGGGAAAACCAATCTCTTGTTCTAGAAGGCAGTTCAGACAGATGGGGCATGTGTCACCATCATATAATAAAGTAGAACAGGAACAGGCTTCTTCATTTTCTTCACCTGGTATCATTAACATTGACACTCAGAATTTTTGCCAGTTTTTGGAACAAAGCCCTTTTAGATTTGAATAATAAGGCAATAAGATACAATTTTGTGTAGTTAAAAGCAAATTAATCAAGTTTTCAGGTCTAATGCCATCAAGACACTGGCCAGAGTAGTTAAAAGAATGTATTTCAGGTGAAAAATACTAAGCAACATATTTCAGACTACTGTACCAATATTAAAACAAAGGGAAGTTAGCTCTAGTGCTATTTAAATAAGGAAAGCATTACACGGTGTTTCCTATTGGCCATGTAGCCATTTAGAAATTGTTCTCCTGAGTTCTTTCTCCGCAGTTGTTTGCACTCTCTCCCCATGAAATAAATTAGACTACCATATTCTAATTCATTATCTTATATACACATGGCCTACCTTTATTTTAGTTTTCCAGTCTTCCAGCTATTTTAATCTGAACATCCTCAAATATTTACCTTATCACGTACATTAAATAAAAAATGCTCGCCATTTTGTTAAAGGTAGAAATTGTTTTCAGAATATAAAAATGCAAGAACTTTTCTTCACGGAATTTTACTCTAAATTAATTATTTCTCTGAATAACAATTGCTATCTCCATTTTTTAGAAGTCAACAAGTAAAAAACAGAAGAGACAGGAAAGGATCTGGGGACCCCACACACCAAAGAAAAATATTATGCTGAGATAGTGGTTATGTTTACGCAACTTTCAAAACAAGCAGCATACTAATTGAGACAGCAAATGTAAAATCTGACCTTCACAGCTTGAACCTGAACAACATACTTGAATATTTTCACACACACAGACTTTACCTTCCATGCCTTCATGCTTCTGACCCTCAGTATCTTGAATACATTGCTTTCTGTGCTTCATCTTACAAAACGTAGCCTGGAAAACATAGAAAGTTTACACAGTTCATTTAGACTGCAACTTGAAAATAAAAATGACTACTACGGATTTAATGAGCGTACTCCAGTGCTCTCCATTTCATTACACCTTTGTAGAGTAGAAAGATGTGACATTAAGAGTGAGATACAGATCATTCACAATCTGTTTGCAATTTATGAGCATCATTAATGCTGTCTCACAACTGATACTGCCAACTTGAAAACTGTTTTTGTTCAAACGCAAAGTTTTTGCAGTGTTTTAAGACCACCGATGGTGCTTTTATTTTTAAAAATTAAATGTATTGCTAAGTTTCTATGCAAACCACACCACCTAACACTGCAGTAACTAACACATGCAAATTGCCCTTCACAAATGGTTGAAGCAAAAATATTAAACACACAAACACCGTAAGAGTCAGTTGCTTTCCACAACTAGCATGACCATAGTAGTGGCAAGTGAGAAAGATGAAAACAGCTAACATTTGCTTGCTTCCTGCTTTTGTCATACAATCAGAATTATTTGCCCTCAGAAAAAAAAAAAATGCAGGGAAAGTTGTATCATCAAATCAAACAAGGGACAGGTCACAAGCACAGAAGCAGTGGAGCATCACGAATGGAGAGGATGCACTTTTAACTGTTCTCCAAAGGGGCACTATAAGTAAGAATAACATGGATAGAGAATATCCCTGTGATCCACATCATATAGACTGAACAAATTTGATTTTGCATGAGAAACAGCAAGCGTATGTTCTTTGGAGGCCTACTGCACGCAGAACAAAACACATTAAAAAAAGTATCTACACCAAGGACTGAATCTCCTGCATTTCAAACTCCTGTAGTTACAGCAGAGACAGTATAAGCACATAAAGTTCCAACCCAACAGCCCTAGAGAGACCAGCAGTTTTCTTCAGAACTATATAAGGCTTTAAAAATTATTAATATTGAAAATTATTGTTATTAATAAAATTATTAAATTATTATTTAAAAGGACAAATTAAGACTTCACAAGAGATTGAAGAAATCAGAAATTACCAAGATCTGCTACGTAAGCATTCCAATTTGAAGCAAACCCCTTACTCTTTAACATCTTTGCTAGAAAAAGTAGCAGGACAGAGCTGAGAACGCCACAATCACACTCCTCAACTAAACTTCCTCCTGTTTCTCTTAGGAACTACATTGGTTTCCCTTTATTACCTGGATATCCAGGAGCGAGAGGCGCAGAATTTGCCTCCCAAAACTTTTCTTCTGATCAAGTCTTTATTGCTTGATCTTGGCAGCAAGAAGCATTTTAATGATGATTTCTTTTTACTGAGAAAATAAATGCTCCCATAGATACCCACCACATAACACACTTCTTGCTTTCTTAGGCAATCCAGGCAAGCAGGACTCTGATCTGCGAGTCTCAAACACAGACAGTTCATTAAAGAAATGGTCAAAACTGTGAAACTAATTACCAGTCTGTAATTAGACTTCTAAATGGCTACAATGTTCCCATTAGAAACTACTTTTCAATCCCCCCAAAGGAACACGTGAATCAAGTTAACTGAAGGTGGGGGGAAAGGGAAGCGAGAAAGAAACAAAAACCTAGCTATAAGGGGATTTATTTCCCCCTACATTGCTATCCTATTTTGATACAAAACAAGACTTAAAAAGATACCACTAGGATAAATGCCATCAACTGTAGAGCAGTTACTAGCACTAATATTAATACAGACTGTGTTGCAGTGACTGCCATAGGTTGTATGCAAGTTCTGTTAGCAGAACAGCCACTGACCAGACCATCGCCTATCATCCTTTGCAGGCTAGATAAGATGAAACCGAAAAGCCAAACTGCTACTTTAAAACTTAATGCCTTAAATAACAAAATCTGCATCTAATTAGGGCAGGTAAGACCACCAAAACCACATTTGACCTTAAAATATGAGATCGAGGTCTGTTGTTTTCACTCTGAAAGAGGACTTTTAAGTGGCTTTGGTCCCAAAAAGTTTAAATCATGTGGTGGTATGTGGTATACATGCTTTTATATATAAAACATAAGAACATAAGCTGTGCTCATACCTCTCTCAGCCTTAAAAGTCCCAGGACATGTCACAGCCAAGACCATTTAAAGACAAGATCATGAATTCTGCACTCTGCATCCACCCACAGAAAAGGTTTTAAATAGACAAAATCCAGATAACAAATTGTAACTTTAGCAGTAGTTGTAGAGTTCATGCTTATTGTAACAGAGGTCTTGAGTTCACTACGACAAATTGCAGAAATACGACCATAGAAGCTCTTTAGATTTGTTTTTCCCCAGGAAAAAAGCCACTTTTTCTCCATTGTACTCTTTCTAAACACAAAGACATCCCAGAAATTCTTGCATAGTTACAATAATTAGAAGAACAGAGATCCTAAAACTTTGACAGAATATCAGTAAATCCAAGGTGTGCAGCAACTGAAAACATTTATGCGGTGTTACATCGTTCTTCTCACAAACCTATTATTTAAACAGATACTGAGTACCGCTAATGCATTTCACAGATCACTTTGCAGAGCACACCTTTTTGCCAGTTTGACACCATGCATTTCACACAACACAGCAGGAGAATTTAACACTACTGAAATATAAATATTTATAAGTAAAAGACATCATCAAAATTTACATAATATTTAACAAATTAACTTTGCAAAGACTATTTTCTCCACTACTTTAAAAGGGGCATCACAAGCATTGTAATAGCGGAAGAGGAGTTACCACTAAAGACTGCCATTAAATTTATAAAATTAAGAACAGAGTTAGGAAAACAGAACACAGTGGTTTAGGAGAAGCAGATGGCACAGAAAACAGAACTCCTATTTGTCTCCAAGTGTGATATATTCCTTCAGGTTTTTTTAAACTTCAAGGAGATTTTGAAGTATTTCTCAGACTTTTTCATTCCAGCTGTGTGCCATGCAAGAAATCTGTAGTCTTGGCTGGGGAGGGGGGGAGACAGTCAAAGAAGTGAGAATTTTTTTTGTCATTCTCCCAGTTACCAAATTGTATGAGTTCACATGAAGATCATATTATGTCCATATCCATGGCTAATCATGTCCGATGAGGCTAATATGTATTTGAAGAATGCTAATATCCAAAGATTACTTCTACCAGATTCCAATGACTCATGACCAACACGTTTTAGTTACAATCATTCAGTTGTTGATGTGAAATATTAGATAATACCCCAAGACCCACACATGCAAGGCACTTGACAAGACAGCAACAAGCACTATACTATGTTGGTGCGGACAAAACCCAAAATCAACCCCCCCGCACACCCCCCCAACTCTACAGATAAAATATTTTCTAAGAATGCCTAAAGACAGGATAGCATTACAGCCAAGATGGTACTTTTCTGGTGCTTGTAAATTTTCAATGTAATTACTTTGTAAGAGAAAGACCTTATTTTATTTCATGTTTGAGATAAAGGCAAGAATACTCTAGTATACTAAACCGAAAGCAGTGAACAAGGATATTACCACAGGTACACACCACCACCCCATCCTCCCCTTATTTTTAAAGGGGTTAAACATCTAAGTTTCTAGGCTATTCTTCAAAGGAAACTCATGTTCTTGTCTTCATGGAAGGCAGATGCCAAAGACACCTGCCAACAAAAGTGCTTAAAGAGAGTTAACTGTAGAACATGAGATTAGATTTGTCACT
Organism: Rissa tridactyla; assembly: GCF_028500815.1. Taxonomy (NCBI): domain Eukaryota; kingdom Metazoa; phylum Chordata; class Aves; order Charadriiformes; family Laridae; genus Rissa; species Rissa tridactyla. Next base: position 185,439,237 of record NC_071466.1, on the reverse strand, counting down.
GTCCATCTGAGTAACGTAGCTTCATGATGTACTTAAACAACTCCATAAAGCAGACCGATGTAAGTGCCATTTACACACTAAACAGTTTCCTGTATAAAAAAAATATAAGTGTTATTTATATTAACACAAACTATTTCATACAATTCGTAACCTAAAAATAAAGATGTATTTCAACACTAATTCACTGTGCGTGCAGAAACAAAAGACTTGGTCTGTTCAAAGTCACGCAACTGATTTTCTTACTGAACTAAAATCTATTACATTAAACAGGCATCGAAAAATCATTGGATGAAAATTTATAGTAGCCTAATTACAAGTGACACATGAAATTAGCATGTGCCTCCTTTTTGACTAACTACAAGACAAAGCCTTTACAAGCATTCCCTGTAAATAAAAATGCAACAGCTAAATACGCTTTTCCTCCAACACAGGAATGGTCCAGAGACCTATCTACAAAGATGTAGACTTGTTCAATTGGAAAGGGGGACAAAATTAAGAACACATGCAACAAGATCTCCCAGAAGCAAGGCCAAAATGCTGTCCAAGACTGGCTTATTCTTGTTCCCTTAGCAGATTTAACGTAGGAAACATTTGTAACCTTTCAATTTCTTAGATACATGTTGCATCAATACTTAATAGCAGTGACTTATTTTGACTCTTCTGTTTCTTTAAAAAATATTTTCTTTTCTTTCAATAAGGATTTGTGGCACTCTTAGTTATGTTTTGATTTCTTTACTACTTTACTCAAGAAACATTTAGTTTCAAATACGAAACAACAGTCAGCCATACATTCAGTGTACAGAGTTTATTTGCTTAATACAACACCACAACTCTTTATTCCCATCAAAATCTTGGGCAGCATTAAGTAGGACTCTATTTTGCCCTACGCATTTTGATATTTTTAAGAAACCTCGGAAGAAGGTTTAAGCTCTCCCTCAGCAAGCATGTTTTTAAGGAAAACAGATCTTAATAATTAGCCACATTTACAAAACTAGAGATTTTTTTAAGTAATTAGTGACAGAATACAGTGTGTCCTCTGGAGTTCCCCATATGGGCTCACCATAACCTCAGGACCATTACTGGGCAAATGCCTAGCTGCTGCTGAAAATTTTAAAAACTTTTGCCAGAAGTCTTATGCCCTCTTGGAGATGGGCTGAGGAAACACCTAGTATTTCCAATGGCAGCTAACACTTGAAAAGCTTTTACCTACTTATACCATTAAGTGTAACACAACACATGTGAATAAAAGAAAAAAAAAACCACCACACCACCAAAAGACACTATTGGGTATTTGTCTGAAGAGCCTGGAAGGTAGACTTGTTTCAAGTGACAATTCAGTAATGTTGTTTGCCCTCCAATAAATGAGGGCTAAACTGGGGATCTGGAAGCACTTATCCTGGATTTGCTCCTTTTTGTAGTAAAATCTCATGGCCCAGAACATTAGTGAGAATAGAACCAACAGGCACACTCAAAAGAGAGCTTTTAAAGAGGATCTTTACTCTTTGTGTGCTCAAATTGCACCTTGTCTGCATTCCCAGATGGAATGCCATAGAACCAACAAAGGTGAAGAGAAAGAAAGAGACTAGTGCTTTGCTTTCGAGAAAAGAAAGGGAAACTTTTTTGTATTGGTGGTTTAAACCTATTCATGTAGATCCAGTGTCTTGGAAAGAATCTGGGCTATTCAGGAGAGGAGACACTGCTGATTTAAAGGCTCTTTCCAGACCCTCTAAGGATGCAATTACCCAAGAAAGCTAATCTAATCTAACAGCTTGCTGCCACCAAAAGAAGCAGATCTGTTTCTCACCACTAGTGATGGTGAGCAGACTCAGCTAAGAGCCACACATGTGCCAAAGAAATTGCAAGTGACAGAATGGGGGAGGGAAGACATAAAATGGGACTGCCCCTTTTGGCAGTAACAAGGTGCTAAAACAGCCAAGACTTTGTTGTCAAACTGCCTTCCTTCAAGGACATAGCAGTACCCAGATTACCTGCCAAGTCCATGAAAACACAAGGTAAAGTCACAGGAGAAAACCCTCAACACCAAATGGCTAGAATTATACCATCCTAAACAGCACATTGCCTTCTGCTGACTTTCCCCTTCTCTACACAAAAGAAGAAAAAAACCAAAACCAACCCAAGGCACCACAGTGAATGTCCTCCTCAGGATTTCTTTTTCCACAGTCTAGCAGCAAGACACTGACAAGCACCCGTACATTGCAGGCACTGTGGCTACAGCTACATCCCTGCTAGATTCAATGCTGTCATTTTTGTGGGCACCTCAACAATAACGAACTGAATAGCAGCTGTGGACACTCAATGCTCACGTCCAGTCAGCATTCACAGAAGTATGCAGGACAATATCATAAAACTGTCTCCTAAGCAAGGAAGGCACGCAGAACTCAATGGAAATGCGCAAGTACAGCTTGAGGAACTGCCACAGTGGCTCAGATGCAGTGACTATCTAGTAACCTGTTTGACCATCTGCAGAACCATGAGTTTCAAGGAAGATTTAGAACCTTACAGTGGACACACACGAGGCGTGTCCTTCCTGTATAAAGCTTATAATCATAAACTGGCTCAAAACCTGCCATACAGACCTTTTCATGTTAAGTCAAGGGAGTAGGCAGTGTTCCTCACTTAAGTTTAACAAAAAAAGCACCTGTAAGACATAGGCAAAACATATCAGGGCTATAAGAAAGGTGTCATTTTAGAAGACCTCACATATTCCAAAAACTACGGGGGCACACCATGTCTTTTACAGAATGTTACATACAAACGAGACTGAACTCTACTGTCTAGCATTTAAAGCACTTCAATTTACTAGACAGTATTAAGAAGGTAGCCAAAAAATGTCAGCAGTACCGCCTTATGTATCCAATGCCTTGACAAATCTTGCTGATCCACAAGTTCCTTTACTATTACACAATTACTAACAGTAACCAAAGAATACTTTATTCATCATCTTATATTATTCATATTCGTAAGGGTGAATGACTGTGTTCTAGTTCTACTTAGAGTAAGTCACTCTCCAAAAAGCTTCAGTATAAGACAGAACAAAACCAGACAGGCTACCAACTTGAAAAAAAGGGCAACATATTTATATCACAAAACTTGTATTTTGCTGTTAATACCTCTAAGAACAGCACCATGTCAATTTAATGCTCTTAAATAAGAGTTACTATCAAAACCAAAAGAAACTCAAAACCCAACAGATTCAGCTATATGAAAGACTGAAAATAGTAACAAAGTTAGTATCACCAGCAGGTATCTATTAAGTAACATCCCACCTCTCTCTGTGCTGGTAAACTCATGTATGGGATAAACATCCCAGCCATACAGATGGCTCCTTGATCGACCAGCCTTCATGTTTCTTTCCTTCCCAAAATAACCAGTTCTCATTGGTTTTTACCTAGTAATAAAGAAAAATAAGGATGTAGGTTACAGAAGGCCTACCACCACCAGAAAACAAGCTGTAACAAAATGACAAACTCAAAAATCTTGTGCTAAAATTCAACTGATAATAAAGGTAGCACAGTCTTCAGAGACATTCCAAACCCTATCCCCAAGAAACCATCCAAAAGAGTGAGCCGTTTTATCAGTCTTAAGTAGTAGATAACTTAAGACAACAAGGTACCAAGGTTTGTGAAACACTGTGATATCACCCCACCTCCCCCCAAAAGACAACACACATGCAAGGGCTGATTTGCTCATCAGAATCATGATCATCCATTTAACCACCAGGAAAACCCACATAAAGACTGATACTTCCGCCAGCCAGAAAAGGTATGATGTTTGACCAAAACACTTAAAGTATCAAAAAGGTATTAGTTCTCTTTGCCAAAAACACACTGAAGAAAGTTTCCCTGTATACATCAGTTCTCACCATGCTATCACAAAAGGCTGAGCCCCATTTTTTGAGGAAGCTAATGAAGAGGTGAAGGAAAGCTGATTACAAGCTTGCACAGCAGTTAGCAGCTTTTAGACATGTCAGGTTTGAGTTTGGTACTGAACTACTGTTACCTCATGGCACTGATGGGTAATTTACCTAGAGAAGGCAAATTTAATTTCTCACCTTTCTGCGCTGTCAACCGTAAAACACTTTGTTCCACTAGAATAGGTGGCAGAAGTTTAGGATTTCTCCTGAACTCGTATTAAAGGCTCATACCCAGTCAGCAGCAATGAGAAGCTATACTTCAGCAGATTCCCTACACAAGTCAATCTAAATCAATTCTCCCTCTGGCATTTCCAGTATCCGCCAGCAGCTTGAGATTAACTCATCAGACCACATGACATTACATGCCAAAGTATAGCAAAATAACAGCTCTATACTATCAGTACATGCAGGGTGACCACTGACAACCAAGATGGCCCAGTGCTCAGGCAAATTCAGTTCGCAGACTGAGAACTAGATGAAGCTAAACTCGCCAGTCAGCATGGAAAAAAAGAAAAAGAAAAAAAACACCCACAAACCAAGCAACCAATCCAAGCACTTTGGGGAGTTAGTTGTCACTGTTCAGACTCATTAGATTCAAAGTATATATTCACAGCTGATCAATCTAACCTGTAATTTAAAGCTGTGCTTGTGCCCCTACTGGCTCTTTAGCAACATTTCTCAAATTTATGAGAAAACTCCTTTCTGCTCTGCCAGAGGACAAACTAGGTTACTCAAGCCTCTGTCAGCTCTTCACAATGCAAATGCAGCAAGGACAAAGCTGCATAGTTTCCCTACGCACTAAAAACGGCAATTTTGCAGGGTAGCTTCTCAGTAAGGCTGCTGCTCATAACACTGCTTTCCAAAGATGGTCTGAATTATACAAGATGATCCTAGGCCAAATCTTTACAGAAGCGCATGGCTGCGTCCACAACAGCCATAGGAAGAAACGCTTGTTGGAGCCATGGTTAACTCCCCCAGGAAAAAACTGCTTCCTTTAGACAGAAGACAGGATGAATAGAACCTTCTAAGGACTGATACAGGATGAGGAAATGTATATTCACAGAAATTAAAAGACCACCCTATTTTGCTATTCAGAACAGTATTTTCAATAGAAGGCAATATGCGCTGTGCTGCTGTTTCATGTGTGCATGTACGATAAGACTCCCAACAGACGCACCACACACCAACCACCCCTGTTGGGAGACCATGCATGTATGCCAGGGGCTAAGTCATGTTGTTTCATATACTGCTGATAAAACACTGAAGTATCATAGCAATTAATATAATAAAAAGAAATACGAAAGGAAAAACAGTGTACATAACATTCTCTCACAAAACGTACAGTTCAACACTTAGGTGTTTCTTCTAAGTAGTCTGTGACTAAACTGGATGAAATTGAGATTTACAAATAACAGGAACTAATTAGGGATTAGGTACCATTGTCATGGTGCACATGGTTCAAGCAACTAAATCAAATCAGCATAAACTCATGACCTTGCCTTCCGCTGCTGAGGGTCCTTAGTCACATGCATACTCTTGCAGCTGGAAGGGATAGCGTTACATACCAAAGTCAGCAAAAATGGCTCAGCCATTTCCAAGAACAGTTAAAAAAAAAAAAAGTACTTTTTTCTAGCCACTTGGAAGCACTGATGTTTTCATGCTTTCCACTGAAAAGCATATATTTGGCAGTGGATTGCTGAGATCAAGAACACGCTTTCCACACAAGCAACCCTTCCAAATCTAGCCATAGATCTGGGGGAAAAAAAAAAAAAAGCTCGCATTTACTCAAGAAATCCTTGCTAGTCATTGCATTTAATTTTTTCCCATAAACTGGATCTGTGTTTAGCATACACTAATAATTTGAAGTTCCTATCCCATTGCTATACTGCACATGTGACATTCCCACAAGATGAATGAGCATACTTCAGCCAGTGCTATGGCAACACAGCAGGACTTGTTGCAATCATTTCTCTGATGCTAAAGAAGCTAGGAAGGCCATCTTTATTTTTCTTACTACCATCCTAAACATGCCCAAATAGCTGGCCTTAAACACCAGAGATGCAGGAGCTGAACCAAAAGACAGAAGTGGAAAAGCTAAGACCTTTTAACAGTGGAAGGAAAAATGATGGGCAAAACTGACAGAGTAAGATTGAACTCAAATGAAAGGCTCAGGGACAGTAGCAATGGCAAGAAGCACACTTAAGATGCAAAAAATTAAAGAGGCAACAAACACAGAGTGGTAGGTGATTAGAAAAGTATATTGAGCCAAAGGGGAAAGGGCTGAATACAGCAAAGGAAGAAACAGCATGCAATTGTCCAATTACAGACTACCATTTTTTTTTTTTTCCTTTCACCTGCATCATGGTAGTCTTATTTCTCAGCTTCTGAATGTTGAACCCCTGCAATCTGAAAGGCATCCCTCTAACAAAATTTATGTAATGTAGATGCTCCCATATAATTTTATGGATTTATGTAAATGGGGGGAAAAAAAAAGCACTACAGAAGATTGCACAGAACCACATACACACACTTGACAAAAATATACTGAGTTTGAGTCCACTATTAAAAGCATGCTGTTCTTTCATTTTAAGCATCAAATCAAGAGTTTAGTAATATGACATGTTCTTTTGGTAGTAAAAAAATTATGTGTTTCCATAAAAAGTAATTTCAGCTTACATGTGAAATATACAGACATGGATTCAAAAACAAACAAAAGAAAGGAAATAACATTGCCGTTTAAAAGTACATTTTGTCTCTCTGAGGCATACTGTTTTTAAAAAAGCACTAGATGAAAGCTATCATGTTAAAAACATGGTCCTCAAGCCCCTTTTGACTTTGAATAACAGTATTTTATAAGCTTAGGTCAAGGACCTACACTAACCTCTTAAAATCTCAGAAAAAAAAAAAGCTGTATAAAAACAAAGAGTTTGTAAAGGATTTATGACAGTTGAAATAATTTTAAGTGTAATTGTATTTTGCACAAGATCTTCTATAATATTTGTAGACTAACAATGCACTAGATGTCATTTCAGAAACAACAGATATATGGGGACTAAACAGTTTCAATCACTGTTGATCTTGCTTTCACAGCCCTTGCTCAGAGATAACTTTCAAGATAGCTAAAATAAAGCTAGAAAAACATGACCAGGAATGAAGACAGGTATGTAAGAGAAGATTTCCTTAATGCCAATAGCAACACACAAAAGATAACAGAAACTATTAAGCACACAAGAGAGAAAAGCCAGATCTAGCACTGAAAATACAACCTGAACTCCATCACCTTTCGTTTCAACTTGTGAATAAAGTCTACTAACAGAAAAACACGCTAATCACCATTTTGGGTTACTTTCACAATATAGATAGCATCAAGAAATCACCTATAATTCACAGTAAAGTACTGTTTTGTTATCAACCAAGTTTTTGTTACAATTGATTATTCTATCTCATTGCAAAGCTTCAAAAAGAACCTAAGCGTCCCAAACCAATACTAGAAGCTCCTTACAATGATGAACCCCATTCTCATTCAAAGTTTCTTGCCTGAATAGTAACCACAAAATAACTGCCAGTACCAACTGACTTATTCAAGAGTTGTACAAGGTACCTTTCTTGCTCAGGCTGATGAAACTACATCTTAGAAGTCACAATTGCATAGGTTTTGAGAGAAGAATACACTTTACCTTCGTTGTTATAGGTACCTTTATTTGGTAACATCCCTAAAAAAAACTCCAATGAGCTCACGGTAGTTCTAAAAGATTGCTTTTCTCCAACTGTTTAGAAGGACTTCCAATTACTTTTTGTTACACCTATCTATCCACAGGGGTCACTACCTTTTGCATCACATGTAAAAACTAAGGACGTTTAAAAAAAGCAAAACTGTACAAGAAGTGCTTATTCAGTGTCTGTACTGAAAGCAGAGAAGAATTTCATTGTCCCTCCTGCGTCCACAATTGCGGCAGTAATTTGGTCTGGAAAGTGAGCAGTCCAAAAGACTGCTCATCTGCCTTCAGCTTCTACCTTAAAACTCAAGTTTTGAATAACAGTACAGTGCCGTTTCATGTAAGGGTCTCCATCTCCCCTGGGGCACACCAAGAAAGGTAGAAGTCTTCACTGCTGCAGTTTTGGCCTGTGTTGCTATCTAAAGGTATGGACATATATGAAGACTTGTATCAGACACCAATCCCATGGATTTTCACATTCCTTATTACTGCTGGCAGCCTAATGAAAGCCAGGTAGTAAGTAGAGAGACAACAAGTGTTAACTCACTTGATGTTTCCAAGCAATTTTAAACTAGCTTGGAAAATTTCCAAACATCATTAAACGCATCACTCAGGTTTACTCACAGACCGTACCTTTGAAGGCAGATCACAGTTAAGCAGTACTTACAGACTTAATAACAGAGGAACAAAAATTGCATTTTAATGGGAGTTCACCAATCCTTAAATAAAATCTGCGTTAAGACAGATATTATTATTAGTGTCTATTAGAAAAAGTGATCAGATAATGCAATTTACCACAGTATTAGGTGTTAGAAAAGAGCTTCTGGAAGACATATTTCTTCTTCCCAATTCTGTCTACATATTTATTTGAAAATTTTTTTAAACATTTATATACACACATGCACGTGAAATAATCTCAGGAAGTTAAGAAGAAATACCACTGGCCAGAGGACTATCAAATTAAAATGTTACTTTTTCATGTTTGCTGTGATGGAGTTTTTTTGAGTTAAAATTCATATTTTATGTTCTCATGGAGATAAAGCGTAACATTACTGTTTCATCGAGAGAATTTGTGAGACAGCATTATTTGATAATGAAAAATGAATGGGCAAAAATATTTATTTTAGCACAACATACCCAAATGTGTGTATATATATAAATAAGTTACTTGACTAAATGCATCTTATATAAAGTTTATTTTAATCTTGCCTACGCATACACAAGTAAAGGCAGTATTTTGATCATTTTTTGTCAAGTCAGTTAACAATTTCCCCAGCCTAGAAGCGACAACTTCCACATTTGGTTAAATTTCATCAGCTTTCCTTAAGACTTTTAGTTGGAGAAAAAAAATCTGACATGCCTTAAAAATAAGCTGTAGGAAAGCAGAATGTTTCTAAAAGCAAGAGGCAACTTCCTTAGCTTTTTTTTTTTTTTTTTCTTCTTTCAAATTCCTGACAGAGAAAAACTACTTCTTGAATCTGGTGTGTCCCACTGAAGTACAAAATATGCATATTCAATCTTTGAGATCCCTTCCAAGGCAGTCACCCTGCCTTTGGTGCTCCACCAGACCCAGATGTAGAGAGGTGATGGACAACTGTTCAGGACAGCAGAGCTGCAGCTTTAGGGAACAGAAAGGCAGACACGCATTCACCTTCCCTCTTCCAGCAGCTGCAGTCCTCCCTTTGTTATTTCACGACTGCAGCCAACTTCCTATGCAAGAGTATCATCCTACTCAAGTGGTTTAGGGTACCAAAATCAAGCACCTTTCAAACCCAGAAAAGAGATGTTCACACCTTTCTGCTTGCAAACTATGCCCGTATCCTCAACTGTTGGCTAAAGAGATGAAACAAGCAGGGAAGAGAAGACACAATGTCACAGCACTTGTATCCTCTCAGATCAAGGTCACTGCCCTTCAGGACAAGGTGGACTAGCACACAGAGATGAAACAAAACGTGCCCACACTGCTGAAAAGCCATGAACTAGCCCTTTTTTTGGAAGCGCTCTACAGAATACGCACATTAGAGGCCTCTGGTATTGATGACTACAGAAGAAGTGTTAGGGTATAAATCTGCTTAACACTATATCTCCAACTTGCAAAAAACCTCAAGGAAACCTGAGCAATGTTAAGATTTATAAAATCTATGCTAATCTTAAATGGTTCAGCAGATTAGCTGCAACCATTTCAGAATTCATTCAGATAAATTGATAACAATGAGTTGATAGCACTGAATAATCAGTTTAGCTATGAGCAGAAACTGGACCACATGTTTTTGTTACTATTAACTGGAAGGATGTTTTTTCTTGCTCACCTTAGACCGCTGGCAAAGAAAATCCCAACACTGAACACTGGACTGACAGAAAGCCAGGCTTCAAGGATTCCGGTGTCAGTATGGCAAGGCAGTCAATAAAACTTTTTCCAGCCATGTTTCCCCTCCCATTAACATCATGTATGTTTAAATATATCATTAATTCAAATAAAATAACCACTAAATTAATTACTAAATAAAGTCAACTTTAAAAAAAAAATCAAGTTTTCGCACAGGTTTTTTAATATTCAGGACAGCGGAAAACTGAAAAGATTCTGCAAAGAATCCCTGTAATAGGAAAAAGACCCAGATGTTTGTAACCGGAGCAGAACCATCACATATCATAAGCAGAACCATCTACAGAACCATCTAACCAGAGGATAGAAGTCATGCATCAATTGTGTCAAACTACAGTCAGTTGAGAGCACAAAGAAACTCTTTATCACCTGGATGTTTCAAAAGCAATAGCTGAATAACTGGAGAATAAGGTAAACATAAATCTCCTTTTTGAGTCAAACTCAACAACCTCTACATACTGTGTTTGAGCACGATAAATTCATGTTCAAAAAACTCACCAAACTTCTGGAGAAGTATTCCCAATCTTAAAGATAATCTGAATAAACTAGTGAACCCAGTTTTACTGGTATTAAAGGTCTAAAAACATTCTCTTTCAAGACCATTTGGAAGAGAGAGATTCTCTCTCCCTAAGGCCACAAAACTGTTGTCCATTCTGCTTATTCACAAGCAGGCTTTAAGGCGAGTGGAACGTGAAAGAAAATTGATGCATTTATTATTTGGGCCATTTATCACTCCGGAAGTTGACATATCAGAAAACGTACACTACTGAAAGGAAAGCCGCAAAAGATTAAACCTGTTGAATAAAAGTTTAAATAGCTCCCCCCCTCCAACTATGTCTTGGCTCATGCAAGCAAAACTGAACAACAAACATTATATTCCTAGAAATTCTAAAGGAAACATTTGAAAAATGCTGGGATCATTTCCAAGTCTTTTCCATGTCAATAAAGGGGATGCTATCCTTTTTTTTTGAACCTTGTGAATCTCTAAATATAGCCTTCCAGTCAAAAAAAGAAGAGACATAGATTATCACGTATAATCAACCAAATAAAGAGAATTTTTATCACCCTGATAAGATGGAAAGAAACCATGACAAAATGACTAAAGACTTTCCCCACTCCTCTTCTGTGTGTAAGACAGTCTGAATATCCACACAGTAAAACCCTAAGTTAGATTACACTCCACTAAAAACTATGATTCACTGAAAGAGAATTAAAGGCCCCCAATAAATTAGTGATATACAAACATAACACCAGACACTAAGTTAGCTAAATCTCCCTTTAAGGTTACAAAAGCCCTAAAAAGCTATAAAATTACAATCTTAAAATAGCTGTTCAATAATCAGGGCCATTCCAATCCATTATATAATTATTACTTAGATATGAGCAGCCTTAACCGTCTCTTGACATTTTAAATAAGTGATTCTTTGCCAACAGTACCTAGTTACTGATACTAAACAAACAGTTACTACCTGACCTTTCTCTCTGTTATCTCGTTCTTCATAAAAATTTTAAATTAATTAGTAGTCTAAAATAAAAACATCGTGAGAGGAAAGGGACCAATTTTAGCCCCACCAAAACTCTTCTGTTTTGAGGTTATAAACGTGGAGATACATTGTCAAAGACGAGTTGCATCTGGGGCTCAGGCTAATGATATTCTTTAATACTCACCGAAGGGAAAAAAAAATAATTAGGACACAATGTACTCTAAAACACCAGAAGAACTGGAGAGTTTAGCACTGGCTCGATAACTGTATCGCTTCCCGGCTCCAGCGTTACTCTGTGCAACTTTACTGATGTTTAAAAGTCAGTCGCGATTCCACCGCAGCACAAAAGCGGCTTCACGTCGAGCCTCTCAACTTCCTCCACAACCGCAAACTCTTGCCGTAACTCCAGCTACTCCAAGACGCTCTTCCACCACACCGCCGGTATTTACCACTCTGGGCTCCCGGGGAGGCGAGGGACGGCGGTGCCGAGCCCCCCCCCCGGGATCTTTGTTCGGGCCGGCGCCGCGGCGGTGTGCCCGTGTCCCCCCCCGCCGACCCCGCTCACGGATCACCGGGCAGGGCTGCTGCCGCCGCTCCTCCCGTTGCGCCTTCACAAAAGCTTTCGGCGCGGAGAGGGCCGGCGCTCTCCTGGGAACGGCGGATCGCCCCGGCCACCCCGCTTTGTTTCCCCTCTCGCCCCGGGAGGCGAGGCGGGCGGACGAGAGCCGCCCTCCCTCCCCCTCTGCCCCCGCCGGCTCGGCGGCCTGTCACCGGGCCGGGCCGGCGCCACGACTCGGGGGCGGCGAGAATAGGAGCGGGGGGGAAACCCCGAGGCCGGGGCCGGCAGCAAACCCCGCCCTCCGCCCGGCGGAGCAGAGGGAACACCCGAGCCCGAAGGCCCCGGCCAGAGCGGGACGGCAGCACCCCCCGCGCCTCCCCTCCTGCCGCCGGCCCGCCTCGGGGAACGGCCCCCAGCACTTTCCTCACGGAAACTCCTGAGGGAGGCGCCCGCCATACCTCCCCGCTCCCTCACCCCCCCGGCCCCGACCGCCGGTGTTTACCTGGCGCCGCGCCGTCCCCTCGCGCGGTCACCCGCATCAAGCGCAGGCTCCGGTTCCCCGGCTCCGGTTCCCCGCCGCGGCCGAGGAGCGTCCGCCCGGGCTGGGCTCGGCGGGGCCCCGCTCAGCGGCCGCCGGGCCACATGTCCGCGCGCGCGCGGCCGAGAGTGCGCGGCGCCGGCGGGGGCCGCTGGGGGGCGCTGTTCTGCCGCCTTCCGCCTCCCGCGGGGGGGGTGGGGGCGGTCCGGGGGCCGGACGCTGTGTCGTGGCGGCCCAACCCGCCAACGAGACGCCCCCAAACCGTCCCGCGGCGGCGGGGGCATTGTGGGATAGGTCCTCCGGACTGCCTTGAGGCGGGGGGGGGGGGGGGGGGGGGGGCGGCACGTGACCCGACGGCGGATGTCGGCGGGGAGCCAATGGGAGGAGGGAGGGCGGGCGCGCGGGGCCGGGGCGGGGCGGGGCCGCGGGCCGCGGGCGGGGGGCGCCCTCTGGCGGCGGCGCGGCGGGCCGGGCGCGGTGGAGGAGGTGTGCGGGCGGTGGCGTCATCTGACGGCGACGCGAAGTAGCCCGAGTGCCAGCCCCCCCCCTCCCCCCCCCCTTTTTTTTAATTATTATTTTAATAAAATTATCCCAAAGGCGCTTTGGACGGAGCCCTGTGGCCGCAGGAGCGCCAACCTGTGCGCGACACGGCGGCTGGGGAGACGGCCTAGGCCCATCCTGGGCCTGCTGTCCCTGCCTGTGGCGATGGCGGCGGTGGGGCCAGAGGCCCGGGCAGGCTGGGAGCCGCCGCCGGCCTCAGCGCTCGCAGAGGGGCGCGGGGCTTTCAGCTGTGTGCGCCCAGAGCGGTGCTTCGTCCCGTCCCTGTGGGGAGCCACCAGCACGGCCTGGGCAGTGTGTGGGGCCTGGGAGCAGCGGGGGGTCCTGCCCTGAGGGGGAAGAGGTAGAACTGCTGCTGCAAGAGCTGCAAGAGTCCTGCCAAGTGGTGTCAGTCGTGATTTCGTGCCGGCTCATGCTTGTGGGCCTCACAGAAGTAGCGAGATTGAATCCTTATATATTCGTATAACCATTTTTTTTCAAAGCAGTTTGGCATATTGTCATGCGTCCTGATTATAGCAAACAGGAAAGTTGTTCAATGAAGCAGCTTGTGCTGCATACTGGTCCTTTTTATACGTCTCCATCATAGCACCACCGTAAAATCATAGAGTCGTTTTGATTAGAAGAGATCTTGTAAGATCATCGAGTCCAACCATTACCTAGCACTGCCAAGTTCTCCACTAAACCATATCCCTCAGCACCACATCTACAGGTCTTTTAAATACTTCCATTTGTTACTTGAGAGAAGAGACTGACCCTCACCTCTCTACAACCTCCTTTCATTCTTAAACAATCCCAGTTCCCTCAGCCACTCCTCAGACTCAACGAGTCTGCCCTCACAGGCCCAAAGGCAATGGGGAGCTGGGGGACACCAAACCCTCAGCTGAACCCCCAGGGCATCGCACCTGCCATAGCAACAAACAACAGGGAAGGGGAAGCAGCTACCCCAAATACGCAGGCTTGGTTGAGTGTCTCCTCACGTCAAGAATGATGTTGTTACAGCCTGAGTGGAGTAAGGTATGTGTCAGTCTGTCAAGAATGATGATACCTTATTAGTTGCCATGATTACTGGTGGAATATTAATTTAGGATTAACTCAGAAGAACTTGAATTAAGTAAGAGCAGCCTGTGGGGACAGCATGTAAGAGGAGTCATGGGAAGAAAGGAAAAGAATTCGTTAGCAGGCTGCAGGGAAATGTAATAAGGGGCATGACTATAGCCATAGGTAGGAAAGCACAGACTTAGGAACGGAGATGAAATATTTAAGGTAAATCTGACTTTAAAGTTATTAAGGTTAATGAACTCCCCAAATCTTCAATGGGATCATCTGTAGAAAGGAAGAAGCTGTTTTGAAGGTTGGGATTAAAGAAAGCCCTGTTATAAAGTAAGAAAGATGACTTTCAGTGCCATGTTTTGAATAGACTGAAATCTTGAATGACCCTAGAACAAGACACTGAAGCAATTAAGAAGGGAGAACAATAGCAGAAAAACAGCTGTGGGTTTGACTTACCGACCACAGAGTTAAGGTTTTTTTGCAAGGAGGGCATATTATACAGAACTGCTGTACATTATTATTTGTTACTGCTGAGTCTTTTAATTAAATTGACTACTAAGTCACGTGGGACCCACAGATGCAGAGAAAGCCTTGCTATTCACTATCACAAGCCTTGAAGACATTTCTGTCATCTACTCATGCTGCACAGATCATGTTGCGCAGAAGAGCCAGGCAAGCTGAAGAGAGGTGTCTGTGAGAGAGAGGAATGCAAAGAGAAACACTCATCACTTCTGAGGTGCTGTCTGTACTTTTGTTTGATCTTCTGACTGTGTATCTTACATCCATTCCAGCAGTGGCCTTTATAGCTACTCACACA
The DNA here is from genome assembly GCF_028500815.1 of Rissa tridactyla. Lineage (NCBI taxonomy): Eukaryota > Metazoa > Chordata > Aves > Charadriiformes > Laridae > Rissa > Rissa tridactyla. The sequence goes on along the minus strand of NC_071466.1, from coordinate 185,424,198 downwards.
ACTTCAAGATATGCAGTTGCAGAAGAATGGTTTTGGCCCTTTCTCATCCACTTTTTGAGATGGGCACCTAGCGTACACTGTTTACGATGGAGAGAAAAATCTGGGATTTCATTACTGTCAGCTCTGGCAAATATGTCTTGAGTTTTCCTATGGGTACGTGAAGTTCCATCCCACAGAGGTTTCTGGTCCAACTGGGGCTGAAGGACAGTGCTGTCCAGTTGGATGTCTGCTCCCAGAACCAGCCTGTCAAGGATGAGAGGTTGGTTAGTTCAGCCAAGGGAGGAGGGCAGCGCGAGATGTGTCTCCTTCTGTTTGCTCTGTGCCTGGTGAAAGGAGGAGCGAGGAGTTTCAGGTTTTGTACAGGGATATAGAATTAGGGGGTCATGAACTCCAATCTTCTACTAACCTCTGCAAACCCTGTGATATAGGCATGTTCATAAATTTATCAGGCTCTGCTCATTCACGTACCTGTTAGTGTTTTTCTCAAAAATCAAGAATGGAGGGCGGTTTGGCCTGCAGGGATAGGTGGACTATCATTGGGAATTGAGGTGAAAGTGGCAGGGAAAGAGGTATTAGACCGGGACAAAATTTATATGAATGGTTACAGAAATATTTGTTAAAATTTCTGGATTAGTAGACAATTTGGGAGGACCAGCTAGTTTTGCTGAAAGGAGAATCTTACTTTCAAAATCTTATGATTTGTGAGCCAAGCTTGCCATTTTTGACATTTGATTTATTTTTTCATGTTTTGGTATGGTAAAAACGTAATTTCTTTAGTCTGTTCTTACGTGTTCTAAAATCTTTAACTTCTTCAAGTGTTCTTCAAGTGCAGAGGTTGTCCTTAGTCAAGGGGGGCACCACAACCCATAAATCCTTTGTAGACGAAGGACAGGACTAACAAGGACAGTTACTATTGCCTGTTGTCTTTTCTAGCTAGGTCTAAGTAGGACTGTTTCTTCATTTTCCAGCTAGCTCCAGAATGTTCCACTCAAAGGCCATGAGTAAACCCCACACTGTAGGAGGCACATGATTTTTAGCAGTACCTCAGAGTCCCTTGGTGTGTGCCCCGTGTTTTGTTTGGGGGATGTACTCTGACCACATCTTCAGAGTTTCCCTACAGCCACTGGAGCCGGAAACTTCCCTGAAACTGAGCCTCTTGCTGACTTGTGTGTCTCTCAGGAGGACACTGTTGTGTGGAAGCAGAAGCAGAGCCGTACTTGTGGTGCAGCTGTGAGCACAAGTTGAGGACAGGTGTGCCAGAAGGAAACTGGAAGACATGCATGGCAGAACCGTGTGAGTGAGGGCATGGTCGTTTGGAGAGGGGAGCAACAGGGAGTGTGATACTAGAAATAAGAGTGGTATTAGGGGGAGGGAGGGAAACGATGGCAGGACAGACCATGAGATTGTGATCGTAATGTGGTAGACAGAGTGTAGAAGGGGAGGTGGTGGGTGAAGAGATCAGAAATGAGGCAGGATGTGGTGAAGAGTGGGACTCCTGGAGGACAAAATAGTAGTTATCCATGAGCGCAGAAATTAGGATTGGCATAGGGCGCAGAGGGAGAGCTGGAGATACTTGTGTTCTTGTGCTGTGAATTTGAATTCTAAGTTTGAAGTATCCTGCACCATTGAAATGATCCTATGATCCTACCACAGGCAAGTGACTTTTATTATTATTACTTTCTCAATGAGGCTTGAATGAGCCTGAAGTGGTATTTTTGGAGTCTTGAAGCTGCCAGTACTACATTCTGTCTCTGGAAGAGACAAGCTGAAAAATTTTTAGCATGGTGGGTTGTTCTTCCTATTGTGACACTGTTGGGAGTGATCACTTAAAGCCACCAAAATATCCTACGTCCAAGGAACAAAAAGAGCCATTGATGATACAATATTTTTGCTGTCTGGTTTCAGATGCTCGTTTGAGCAATGAACAATTCATCTATTTGGCTCTTGGATTCTGAGCTTTTCAAGAATGTAGATATATTCAAACAGTATAAAAAAAGTCTAAAGTGGACTCTGAGAGTTTATTCAGAGCATACCCACCCACTCTGCCCCCATGTCATGCCTATGTTTCTCATTCATTCAGTCTGTTCTTCAAGATCTCTGGTGGTGGACTCTCTCTTCCAAAACCTCCTCAAGCAGGCTATTTCTCTAGCTTAAAATTTCTACTTTTGTAAAGCTGTTCCTGATCACTAATCAAGATCCTTCCTGCTGCATCAGAAGCCCATACATTTAGTCCTATCCACCATGGGCACAAGGAACAGATTGTCCCTTTTCTCTTTGCAACAGATTTTAATCTGGTTTTAACTTTTTAAATTCCTTCTCAGTCTTGTTCTTAGGGTAAACAGCATTGAGAGCCCTACTAAAATAAAATATATGACAAGTGCTTGGTATATCCTATCCAAGGGGCCTGTCACTTTACTATAAAAGGAAATGAGATTGGTTTGACGTGAGTTGTTCTTGAAAAATCGGTGTTAGTTCTTTTCTTATTATTATCTTTGAAGTACTTACAAATAGGTTGCTTGATTACTTTCTCCAGAAATTTTCTGGAGATCTCTTTCTCCCCCTTTCCAGAAATGAATTTTGATTATTGCTTTAATTTAAAATTCAGCTTTGGCTTGTGTTCATATATTATGCAAAAGAAAAAAAACAACCTGTGAATAAATTAGGTGGCTTAGTTCATTTTTCTCATAATGTAGTGTTCTGAAGTCTCTGTCGTTGGTACTTACATTCTCATTGCTTCTTAGGGAATTTTTAATTTTGAAGTTCTCCCATATCCATCTATCCAAGCACGTAGGTTGTGTGTTTTGTCTGTCAAGATGCCTCCAGTACTTGACTGCACTGAGAACATTATTTCAGTGTTAAAGCTTTTCATTCTTCCCTTGTTTTAAAAATTTGTTTGATTGAGATATTATGTTTTTTATTTACATGCAGTATGTCTTTGCTTGCAAGCTTCATTGTTTGGAAATACAGCGTGATAGTCTATAAATAAAATTAAGTGGGATGAGGTAACACACTGAGTAATTCAAGACTTCTGCTTTTTAGCCAAGGGGAATATAAAAGGTTGGTCTAACACCTAAGAAGATAATCTTTTTTGAGAGTATAGTCAGTCCAAGTGCAGATAATGGTTGTCTGTTCCTTTACCTGTTCCTTTACCTGTTCCTTCTCCTTCTCCTTCTCCTTTTCCTTTTTTTTTTTTCCTTTTTTTTCTTCCCCCCCCCCCCGTATTTGTTTTAATAAATGCTAAGGGCATTGTTGGAGCTAACTTTTTGGAAACAAAGTTATCAAACCTCTGCTTTGGATTTTTGTTAGTTTGGTTGGTTGGGGTTTTTTTTGGCCTGCTAACCCATTAAAAGAAATTAATCAATTACTATTGGTTCTACTATTGGTGTTCGAACCAGCCATATTTACCATTTAGTTAACTAAATAAAAAAAAACCCATTGGCTTAATATTTGGCAAAACTCAGCTTCAAAAGAATCCTATGGGTGGGATCAGATCAGATAAAATTTGGCAGCACACATTTCAGATTCACAGTATTTCCATATCCAGGAACCGTGCGTCAGTTCCTGAGAGTTTCCTGTTCAATTAAAGTATGTTCTGGCTCTGAAGCTGAAGATCTTGAACAAAACCCTAGGAAATCAGACTTTCTCAGTTTTTTGTGGATAGCAGCAGCTCTTTTATATAGGATCAGAGGAATTTTGTAGTGGTCTTGGCCAGAATTTTCCTGTCGCCTTGCCAGGTCATGGTCACACTTTGACTGTGCTCTGTGGAGAAGGACTGGAATCCTCTGGAATACGTCCCACTGTAGAAATGAAAGATGTTATTAACAGCAAGATTGAATATCATGAAGAAGAAAAGGCTTCCTGTGTTTAGGGCTATGAGGAAACAGGATGTGAGATAATTAGCCATAATTTATAATATATAACCATATTGTTTCCTCAGCAAGAAATAGGATGGGTGTTATCCTGTCACAGAGACACCATTCTTTAATTATTCCAAGAGTTCCCATGAGCATCTTGCAAATATTCTAGCAGCGAGCTGTGACCAACCACATTTATTCACAGTCTTAAGACAAAAAATGCTTGGAGCTTTTAACACCAGCATATAGTATGTGCATATCTTGCAATTTCTAACGAAAACCCAACAGCGCGCTCCCTAGCAAAAATAGCCTGCATTCTTTTCTTGTTCCAAGTTTTCTGATTTTTGGGTTGGTGACCTGTCTAACTAATTTAGGGCATTGGGCTTAAGCTGAACCACGTTATGCAATGGCCCTCTTCGCCACCCTGAACAGGCTTACTGGTTTCACTCAAACTTGCCGTAACAGGTTGTGATAAATATTATTGAAAGTGCTGGGTGTGACTGCCACCCTTCATCGTAAAAGAGCTATAGGAGATAGCTAACTGAAAGCCAAGTTAAGCCCAAATCAAAGGCACACACAGGCTTGAACTCTTTGGGCAGAAGGGTTTTGGGAGTGTGTGTGTGACAGAGCGAGAGGCAGATGAGAGGGAGCAGAGTTAACCAGTAACGCCAAGAAAAAAATAAGGATACAGCTGAAATATTTAGGGAAACAGAGTCTTTGAAATTTGTGCAAATAACCAGAATAAGCAAAAATATGAGGAAAGTTTCCTTACTTCTCTACCAACCTCTTCTCACACCGAGCTGTAGGATCTCACCCTGCTAGCTGCCTGCTTCCATCACGTGGCGTAGTGGTGTATAACATACATGAGTTGACCACACACATGCGCTTCACAAATGCTTGGGACAAACTCAGCATGAAACACACACACAAGCCGTAGGTTGTGAGGCTACAGCATGTACAAGGAGCTGGTGGCACTTAATGAGCTACAGCTGTGAATTGCATCTTTCAGCCTGTAACTGGTTATGGTTACTTTCAGATACCGCCCAAGGATGTGCTACATGATTGCAGCTGCATAGGTCACTCCTTCAAAAACCTTGTAGTCTCAAAAGACTGAGGAATGGCAAAAAAACCAATATCCATTTCTGCTTTTTCATACTTTTATTTCTAAAAGCACTAGTTTATGTTTTGTATTTCTCATTTCTTGATTTTTTTTTTTGCCTTTTTCTCTGCATATTATTTACTTTAATAGTGGCTAATTAGTGTTTTTAAGATAGATCAGTGCTAATTGGTAGTTAATTGATAAATCAGTGCTTTATGATTTACTGTTTTCTAAATATGCAGCTTGGCAAGACTCAGCTTTTGATACCTCCTTCTCAGCCAACACTGAAAGTGTTCCTGGTTCTCAGTCTCAGCCTGTGCCTGCTGTAGGTTCAGCCATCTACTTGAGAAACTCTTTGCTATAATTCTCTTGATATAGAAAGTATATAAATGAAAAGAATTTATACTTTTCCCATGTAGCACCAGGAAAAAGAACATTTAAAATTATACACTGAATGTTTAAAAGACTGATTCTTAAAGAACTCCGTGTGAGGTCTCATTTTTTCTTGCCTTGTGACATAGGAATAAACCCATTAATGTTCTTGATTTATGAGGGGATGGGTAAACTGCACCTTTCTGGTGTATTTTACAATATTTCAACTAAAGCATTTGTTAGCTGCTAATTCATCAGTTTGACTTCTTTATCTCATGTCTTTATTACAAACAGGTAATAAATTAGGCATACTTGGATGTTATTGAGGAACTGAAGGAATCCTATGAAATTAAACCTTTCTGAGGCCTGTCACATAGTCGCATTGATTGGTACTTTGTTATTTGCATGTTGACTCCTGATTTTTACCATACAGCTGGACTCCATAGCTGAAGGTATTGCTCCTCTTGCATACCAGCACTCTCTTAACATCAATAAACGTATAAATGAGCATTCCTTCCCTATCTTTTTTTCTTCTTTTTGTTTACCCTAAGGGATGAAAACATCTCATCTATCAAGAGCGTATGCAGTCTGAGCCATACTGGAGAATGCCATAACACTACAATTTAATAGCTTTGTTTAACTTGAATCAATATTTTTGTACTCATATGAATATCTAAAAGATTTTGTTTTTTATACAGATGCAAAAGGTCCGTTAGTTGATTTTTTACATGACAAATAATGGCAGATGGATTTGTCTGACCTTCTTCCTTATTTAACCTCAAGATGTTAGGTACACTCTTTGGCCTTTGCTGCTTCTACTATAAAAGTGCCCCATGTATTTCATGAATCTTTAGCACAGACTTACTTTCTCTAAAGTATTGATTAACTATTGCAGTTCAAAGGTGCTCAGAAAAAAAATAATAAAAATCTGGCTTGAAATCTTTTTCTTTTTCTTCCTCAATTGTCCAACTTTTTGAGTCTTGCAGTGTCATTTGCCCTTCCTTGAAGTTTTGAATGCACCAGACTTCTCCAAATTTCCTGCAGTTGCCAGTCCTCCTGTTGAGGAATTCTGTATCTGTAACTCACTGGCAGTAACTGATGGAAGAACAGGAGTCTCTGAAATCCAACCTACCATGCCGTCTAGACGTGATCCAAGAGCAGTTAAAGAACCTGCTGCAGAACAGTGTCTCCAGAAAATGTCTGTCTGTTCATGCCGAGACATTACCTTCCCCTCTTGTCTAAGCTGCCCTCTCCTGAAGGTTTCCCTTTCAGGAAAAAAAAAGCCACCCCGCAACAAATCAATAGATAAATCCCAAACTGATGGTTCTTTACATTAATAGGCTGTGCGGTTTGAAACGTTGATTCTGCTGCCTGTTATGAAGTGGTAACCATCAGCAAAAGGGAAAAGCAGATAAACAGAGATGGTAATAGCCTCTTTGATTGCTCCACATGAGTCAGACAAGCTTGTTGGAAAATACCTGGAGGGTGCAGGATGCAATCCACATTCGCTTTTGGTAGTCGATAGCGTTGGTGAGATGGTGACAAGGAAAGACGATTCTACTTCATTGTTTCTCCTTTGAGATGGCTCATTGCATCTTTTCGGTAAGTCTGAGTCTGCCTAGTCAGTTTGTTGATGCCATGTTGTTGGTTGCATGGATCTTCCACGCGGAAGGCAGAAAACAGAACTGTAGTTCAGTGTCACACAGCTGGAAAGAGGAGTTGCTCTGAGGCAGTGGCTCTCAGGGGCCGGGCACCTTCTCAGCAGACTTTCAGACTGTTTCTTCTATTAACTTCTATTAACTAGTTTTAGAGTTGCATATATTTCTCCAAATGCATTCTTTAAATGCATTCAGCAAATATCAGGTCCTAAGCACAACAAGGAATAATCCAAACGGCTAAAATAAGAACAAAGCTTGGCCATAACTTAAAAAAAAATATCATTCCAGACTTCAGATTATTTGCTGTATAGCTCACATGAATTGCATCGATGCCAACATCACCGTCATCAGCTTTTCCAAACAGTCATTTAGCTTTGTATTATTGTCACATACTTCATGTTGGTAACATAATTTGGACATTAGTGATTTACTGCACCCAAACTGAGCGACGTTATTACAGTCCCTAGGCAATAATCCCCAGCTGATCACCCAGGAACAGCAGTGGAGTCACCCACGAGGTTGCTAGCTAATGGTCCAATACAAACTGAAGTGCTGTTAGCTATCTGATAAACACATTTTTCATAGCAGACTCGCTAATAAGGGCACCACTAAAAAGAACATCCCTTAATCATATATAATACTGCTGGTGTATTTTTAGAGCATAATAAACAATCTTTTTACCCAAAACAAGAATTAAGCATCCACTCTACTAAAAGTACACCCCACTTGATACACTCTAAGAATAGCAGTACAGTATGTTCAAAAGTCTGTTGAAATAAATAAGTTCTGGCACTTCCCCCAAAATAACACTTCAATGAGCCTCTGCTTGTCTGCAGCTGCTGGGGTTGACATTATGGGAGAAGGCAGCTAGGTGGAGGAGTTGTTAATGTTATGGAGCTCAAGCTAATGCAGCTGCCGGCCGGGCTGGACTGGAGGAGGTGCTTAGCTTTATGCGCCGGGGAGTGTTTTGTCGAATCATGGAGATTATGCACAGGATATAAAATTAAGCACCTATGTAATTATTTCCTCGGTGCATCATCATGTACCTCAGGGTTTTTCTTCGCTGTTTTGTTTTATTTTGTTCTCCTATGGTTACATTCAAAAATTATTTTCAGCAGTTAAGCTAGGATTTTTTCCAGTGGGGCTTTTTCCACCTGAAGTTTCTTAGTCCTTTGAATTTCAAATGCTGAAAGAAAATCTAACCAAAGCTGTAGGCAATTTCATACTTGTAAACGATAACTAAAAATAGTGAAGTAAACCTTCCCGATGAGAGGAAATCAGTGAGTTGGGCACCATCTGATGCCCCCTCTGCTGCAGTCTTGGGGCCCACGAGCCATGGGGCAGACTGTGTGCTGTGGGGTCTCCGTCCCTGCTGCTCTCAGCTCTGTGTGGGGCAACAGCAGAACTGACACAATGTGAATCTCTCACCCAAGCAAATCTCATGGGACACAGAGGTGAAAGACAAGTTTTGGAGTAATGTCTGAAAGGCAAAGCCATCATCTCTTCAGTGGACCCAGGAGATAAAAAGAGTGACTGGGTTGTAAACATGACGCAATGTCAAAAATCAAGAGGGATCTGAACTATCAAACTCAATTAGCCAGCTGTCAAAAGAACCAACACTGTCTTCATTATCTTCTTCCCCCAACACCTTGCTGTTAGCACAGGCCTATTTAGGTGGAGAGCCTGCAGTTAGCTGCCCACAGCAACTCCTTAGTGAGCCATTGCCCTTCACAGGCAGTGTGTGCTTTTTACACTGGATATATCCTTGTGGCCTGTACAGTGTGATTGTGTATCCATTTGTTTATCAGACAGAATTCACAGAATCACAGAAGGGTTGAGGTTGGAAGGCACCTCTGGAGGTCATGTAGGTCATACTCCCCCCTGCTCAGGCAGGGACACCTAGAGCTGGTTGCCCAGGATGATGTCCAGATGGCTTTTGAATATCTCCAAGGCTGGAGACTCCCTGGGCAACCCGTGCCAGTTGCTTGGTCACCTGTCACAGTGAAAAAGTGTTTCCTGCTGTTCAGAGGGAACCTCCTGTGTTTCCATTTATGCCCATTGCCCAGAGTCCTGTCTGTAGGCATGACTGAAAAAGAGCCTGGCTCTGTCCTCATTGCATCTTCCCTTCAAATATTTGTACACACTGATGAGATCCCCCCTGAGCCTCTTCCCCAGGCTGAACAGTCCCAGCTCTCTCAGCCTCTCCTCATATATGAGGTGCTCCAGTCCCTTCATCGTCCATATGGCCCTTTGCCGGACTCTCTCCAGTAGCTCTATATCTCTCTTGTACCAGGGAGGCCAGAACTGGACCCATCACTCCAGGAGTGGCCTCCCCAGTGCTGAGCAGAGGTGAAGGATCCCCTCCCTCAGCCTGCTGGCAATACTTTGCCTAATACAGCCCAGGATACAATTCGCCATCTTTGCCTCAAGGGCACTTTGCTGGCTCACATTCAACTGGGTGTCCACCAGGACCTCCAGGATCTTTTCTGCCAAGCTGCTTTTGAGCAGGTATGGGAAAAAAAAGAAAAGAAAATGCTATCAAATTAGATGAGCTACTTTATAAATTTCCGAATTGGTAAGTGGATGATAAGAGAGTAGATGAGAGCTAAGTAGATGATATAAATGCCATCCTCCCAGGTTAGTGAGAAGGAAATGTTATAAAGTTTTAATAGAACAGAAAGCCACATTTCTGCTGAGGGAGCACATTATGTATTTTTTAGCTGTTAATGATACTAAGCTGTTACGGGGAATCAGTAGTGACCTGCTCAATTCAACATGTGTGTCTGAGTCCACACCTGAGGTGTGACAAACCTTATGTTTCAAGTAGTGGGGTACGCTGCTCAAAAGGAACATTTTAAGCACATAGCATAAGGGTGTTTATTTTTGCCTACTAACCTCTTCCGGCTGCTTTAAAGTCTATAACAAAAATGCTAAAGAGACTTAAAATACAATTTTGTACCTTTTTAGCAAAAATGAAATCCAACACTTAGACTGCAGGGCTCCAGCAGAGATGCGATGGGTGCTCTATGTTCAGCCAACCCCTCTGGAATAAACTGGCTAAGTTGAACATTTTCTAGGCCTGCAAAGCAACATTCCCTTGATGCCATCTTTGCTATCACAGCTCATGTGGAAGGTTGGCGGTGTGGTGGCCTGGAGGGCATTGCTGCCCATGAGAGCAATTACGCTGCTCCCTCCGCTCGTAGACCACCTTTCCGAAAGGACTTCAAGGTAGGGAACCATTTTAAAGGTGAGATAAATTTATCAGATGGCAGATGCCGGCTTCTGGGTGCTCCATTTTTTGTGGTGGGAGAGGTGGACAGACCTCCTGTGCTGCTCCTCCAAGACATGCAGCTATTTTCAATCCACTCTGGACAGACTAATAATTCTTGAAAATTTTAAATGGAAAGAGAAACCATATATGATCGCTACAATTGCCTGTATTTTCTCCAGCTTTAATTACTTAGATAATTGTGAGGAAAGATGCAAAATACTCTTTGAATAGGCCTCTTTTACAAATGAAAATCAGGATGTGTGGTTGGAAAGCCCCTTCAGACAACCTTCCTGGCGCAGCTCCTGGAAGCAGCCACCAAACAGTTCTTGTACGACTGCAGTTGCAGAAGATGCCAAGTAACTGAACTAGCCACACGGTGGAGCCAGTTCTGAGGAGAAGAAGGTCGAAGCATCCCGAGAGGTGCTCCTCCTGGCTTTGGGAGAAGAGATGCTGCCTCCCAAAACTCCTGGCAGGTTTCCTGCTTGGTGTCTTCCAGACATAAGTAATCAGTGGGCCTTCAAATAAAGAGCAAACACAGAAAAGCAGTTCTCAACAGGGAAGAGATTTAGCAAGCTGTTCAGCAAAGCTAAATAGCAGGGTTGAATGCCAGCAGGCACGGGACCCCAGCTACTGACCCAACTGCTGCAATGAAAACAGATTAGGGGAAGAGTTTAATTTTCTAGATGCTTGAACATCATGGCTAATTTCCGCCCGAAAAAGTATTTCAGCAGGATCTAAAACATGGCCTGTGACTCAGAATAAGGCTGTGATTATTTCCGTGGACACTACAAGCTGTGAATGAGAAGTATAACTGAGCGGCATCGTCTGTATTTCCAGCAAACAAAAAGGATTGCTGCAGTAACTCCTTTCAGACAATTTTTCTGTTCATGGTGATGGAATCAGTTCAAAATTAATTATCAAGCAAGTATCAATTAACCACATCATTTGAAGGAGAGGCCAGGATTTATCGTCCCTGGTGGGTCTTTCCACCAGCCGGGCAGGAGACCCTGGTGAGCCGCCCCCGGGACCCCGAAGTGCTAGGTGACAGCATGTCACCCTTCAAGAGGATGGTTTGGTGGCTGGGAAATCCAGTTAGTAATGGAGCGGGTTAGAAGAGACCACAGGCTCTGCAGAGACGCTGCTTTTATGTCATGTTGCAATCTCCTTCCCTCCAGCAGTCCTGTCTGCTACAGGCTATAAATTACCTGTCCCCAGCTTTCCACACCAGATAACCACTTATTCACCTCCTTCCTTCCCTCCCTTCACAAACACTTCATTGTACAGCAGCAATACCACTTGTTTTTTCTGGAGTTTTATCCCAGTTATCCTTTTTTAGAGAGGGCTAAAGGCGGCAAGCTGTGATTGAGCACAATGAGTGTCCCTTAGGGAAAGGGATGGCCGGAGATGTTGTTAGTTCCTATTAAGTGGCGGTGCCAAAACTTCACAGGATCAGGCTTTATATGACCGGACATATTTAGCATTTTAGCAGTACTGTAAGTGAGGATGTGCATCGTTTCCTGGGATTGTCAAGCCTTTGATGGAACTCTTGGTATGCAATGAAAAATATTATTACAATACTGTACTTTCTTAAACATAGCGGGCATAATTAAAGTCCCACCCGCAGAGGTCAGATCCATCTGACTCACTATTGTTAAGAGTTAAGAGACTTCCATTTATTTTAACAATGGCTTGTTTAGAGTATGAAGTCAATGAATTTCTTGTCTTTGTGGAAGGTGTCATTTTACTATGCCAGGGACAATGTGGGGTTCTGGAGTAAAGCTAAAAATAGAGGACAGATACTATTGGATCTGTTTGTCACTTAACAAAAATTAAAGCCACTTCGATGAAATCAGCAAAATTATTATTTGCATCTGGTCCTCTATATTTAAAAGTGGGTCCATACCTTTAAAGGTAGGATTGCTAAACCAGTAAGATTGTAGCTTATATGAAGCAATAAGACTTCTAAAAGTTTTGCCTACTTGTTTTATCACTGTGAACTAGTTTAGAAAAAAAAATATATTTCTCATTTTTATGTCAGTTTTACTGTCTGGAGCTCTTGCAGAAGCACAGAACTGGTGCACTGCACCGTATTTGTATCAAGGATTGCATTGGAACACTGAAGTTCTCCTATCAGAAGAAGAAGAGTTTGAACTATTATTACCAATAACAGCAAAATAATTATTAATGAAAGCGATTAGCCAAAAGCAATCTCTATTTTTTAGTCTATGCATTTGAAAGCCCTCTGTGTATAATTAGTTTCATGATTTTACTGATAATGGCCACTTAGACCCAGGGCTTCAGAGGCATTTCAGTTTGGAAATCTAGGCCAAGCCTTCTGCCCGTGTTTATTATTAGGAGCCTAAATAACTTTGTGGAGTCAGACATTCATCCTGCTAATGGAAACACATTAATCTGTACCTAACTCTGTTACTGTGAACAGTCTGGTTGTCAAGCTCGAAAAGAAAAACAATGAAAAACAGAACTCCTTTCTTACTCTTTTAAGTAAGGAAAGTGGGCAGAGAGCTTCCAGCGGTGGGGAAGGTACTGTCTGAGTCCCTGGTGGGTGGCTTTGCAGATGCTTTTGAGGAGTGACCTGCCTGAGGTGTGGGGCAGGATGGCCGTCACTGGGGATGGAGGCCAGTGGGCAGCCCTCCTCGCCCTCTCAGCGAGAGGACCGCGCTGTAACCGCCTCATGAAGTAGCAAAACCACAGCAATTCCAGGGAATGTGTCTTCCAGCTTTCATAAGGCAAACAACTGGAGCACCCTGGAGGCTGGACATCTCTGAAGAAGATGTCTCTGGAACGCTGCAAACCCCACTGGCTGACCCCACAGTGGCCACTGGAGAGCTTAGGGCTGTGCTCATCCCCGTGCTCGGTGGGCAAACCATCACCTTGCCCAAATCCAGATTTACTGATCACTCAGCAGCCCAGGAGCAGACTTAATCACAGAATCACAGAATGGCAGGGGTTGGAAGGGACCTTTGGAGATCATCTAGTCCAGCCCCCCTACCAAAGCAGGTTCACCCAGAGCAGGATGGACAGGAACGCATCCAGGAGGGTTTTGAATATCTCCAGAGAAGGAGAAGAATCGTCTGGAAGTGCTGGAGACCTTAGGGCTGGCTGTGCTCACACCCATGCTCGGTGGGCAAACCATCACCTTGCCCAAATCCAGATTTACCGATCACTCAGCAGCCCAGGAGCAGACTTAAGAATCAGCTGGGACTGCATCTATATATATTATACTACTTTTCTTTCATTCGTGCATGAGAGAAACCCAGCCGCACACACTGCTGCCTGTGGTGCTGATGAACGTGCTGGGTAACCGAAGCAAAAGATGCCGGCAGCATCTGGCAGAGCCAGCAGCCAAGCTGGAAAGGAGTAGGAGGGACAGTGCCCTGAAAGCCACTTCTCAAATCGTTGTACAGACCTCCGCAATTTTTCTCCTCAAGCTGAAGGGTAGAGGGCAGGGTTCGACACAGCACTGGAATGAGTCTAAATTTTCGTTTGTGATTGATTTTGCTGTCTTCCTTACATAACCCACCTAATCCTGCCTCCCGGCTTGGTAAATTGCAGCCCGCAGCCCTCTTCTTAGACATCAACCCGGAGGATCGTGATGAAAAGCAAATCTCGTTACCCATCAGCAGTGCAAGTGATAGAGAAAGGAAAGGAAAGAGAATTGTAACTTTGCTGCCTAGATTGAATCAGTTTTATCTTCATTTTTATCCAGTATTAGTTCTTAGACACACAAAAGCCATCGTGCCTGGGGGTGGGGAATGAGGTAGGAATTGCACTACAGGATTTTCCGTGACCAGAGGAGCCCAGATCTCATGCTGAAGGTGTAGGATTAGGGAGTCAGGGGCCGTGTTTATTCCAGCGTCCCCAGTTAAGCCCACAAATGAGTAGTGAGGATTTGCAAAGAGATATTGAACTGTCCGGAAGAGTGCTCTCACTGACATATCCTGGCCAGGAATAGCAGAGTGAGGCACTTCTTAAAACCTACTCTTATTTATTGACCTAAGCAGGAGCTGAGGACTTCTGGCAACTTATCCCCAATGGGGAGACTGAGCAGCTGGGACATCTGACCTTGCACACCCCACACCCTCCCTTGGTACTGGGGAGGTGCAGTTTTGCCTTTCATTCTTTACGTGCAAAAATGAGGGCAGTGCAGAAAGTATTCGGGGTGGGGGGGTGGGGGGGGCGGGGATAGGGCAGAAGTGGCCCCTGATTCAGTCACTGCCACCTTGAGAAAGGTTGGGGTTTTACATGAGTAACTTTGGTCTTGTTTCTTCAGACAGTTGGGTTTTTTTCTTAAGGTAAATTTGCTCTTTGCTGAGATGAAAATAAGGTATGGTCAACGGGCGCGCGGGGAGGAAGGGGAAGGGTGAGCAGAAGGAGGAACTGGTGCCATGGCCGCTTGCATGAACCTTTATGCCTCAGAGTGTTTGGGGAAGTGGTACTAGCTAGATATCTGCTGTACCCCAGCCATCTGCACCTGGAAAACTGCTCTCCTGGGGGAAGGATGTTCAAACCATCCCCCACAGACTTCAAGGATGAGGTAAAGGAGGGTCTCCTGGTGAGACAGCACCATCTTTCCTAGGCCATCCTTCACTGAGAGCTTAATCTGGCCCCGGGCAGAGCGAGGGGACAGGGGGTCATTGCTCCAGCTTGTGAATGACAGATGGGGGCGATGCCATCAGAGCGTGCACGGCCCTGTCTCTCTTCGACCAGCTCTGATTAGGAACCTTGTGTTTTGCAGCAGTAGCAGAACAAATGCAATCAGGAAGGCCACGTGAAATCAATTTCTGTTTAATTATTCATTGCATATCTCTGTGCTGTACTGAAGAAATCATTCCAAACCCTATAGTTCCCAACTACTTTCGGCTGCCTTCCTGAAGGTAAGCATGTGACTCTGGTTTCGATTGCTACTGTAAATATACAATTATTTATAAACTACCTCACAGGGACCATATGGTCCCCTTTTGAATAAAAATGCACAGACGGAGCTGAAAAAAAAAGATCTGTGAAGGAGAGGCATAGTAAATTGATGCGTAGTGTACCATCTGCTTCCATGTGCGAGTGATGTTATAACAAACTGCAGGAGGCACAGCTAAGACAACTGTAGAGAGCCAACTCCTTCGTGGTGTTTGCAGATCTTCTGCTGGTCTTCTGCCTGGTATCAATTTTGTGTTGTCATTTGCTGCGGCAATATACCAGGAAAGCCATATTGCCTAACTTCTACATGCTTAGGACTAACAACCCTCTGTGGTTTCCCCTGCATGTGACTATCTGGTGAGAACCCCTTAATTTGATTTCAATTGCTTTGAGTTTTGTTAGGTTTATGAAACACATTGAGTATCACCAATCAACCGTGATAGGGTTAAAATGCTTCTGACAAGGTCTATTCTGTAAAACAGCAAGAAAACTGATGTAGAACTTCTCATTTGTTGAAATATTTTCCATACAGGACTGAAACATCACGGATTTTCTTGGATGATGTTAGAATAATGTTTGTGGTACTTCTCAGTTATTACAAAGGAGCTGAGAAAGCTGCACAGATCTGGTTTTCATTATTGTAACTGTAATATCAGGATGCCACAAGCACAGGTGGAAGCGTCGTTGATGCCGCTTGGGTTACGGTGCAGCAGTGCGAACTGCTGCATGAAGATGATCCGAGGGCTGGAGCACCTCTCCTATGAAGACAGGCTGAGAGAGCTGGGGTTGTTCAGCCTGGAGAAGAGAAGACTCCAGGGAGACCTTATAGCGGGCTTCCAGTGTCTGAAGGGGGGCTATCAGAAAGCTGGGGAGGGGCTGTTTGCAAGGGCATGTAGCGAGCGATAGGACGAGGGGCAATGGTTTAAACTAGAGCTGGGTAGGTTTAGATTAGACATTAGGATGAAGTTCTTTACAATGAGGGTGGTGAGACACTGGAACAGGTTGCCCAGAGAGGTGATGGAGGCCCCATGCCTGGAGACATTGAAGGCCAGGCTGGATGAGGCTGTGAGCAACCTGATCTAGTTGAGGATGTCCCTGCTTACTGCTTACTAGATGACCTTTAAAGGTCCCTTCCAACCCAACACGTTCTATGTTTCTATGATTCTGTTCTATGAACCCTTAAATGGGTGGCTGTCTGCACAGGGAGAGTGTAGCTCAGTACCAGCCAAAGGGCAGTGCAGGTGGCTATGGGTATCAGCAGGTTGTCCCTGTGCTGTGCTCCATCCAGCGTTGCAGGAGCCAGGCTGCTGGCAGTCCCTTGAGAGCACAAAGGCAATGACTGACTAATTATGGGTTTATTATGGCAAGAAAAGCACACACAGAGAGTTACTTTTGTTCTCACATGGTTTGGGAACTCAACTGAAGGCCAGGAAGCCAGGTCTGCCCTTACCTGCCCGGCCCCTAAGAGCAGGCAGGCAGAGACCATGGGTCCCCAGGTCGCCCCAGTGTTTGGGGAAGGGACCCTCAGGTCTGAGCTGCCCCATGACAATCCTGCTGTGGCTGCACTGTCTGGGCAGGGGCGAGAGGAGAGATGTGTGACAATGCTCAGGATCTTCGTAAAAGCTCAAGAAAAAGATCATTTTCAATAAAAGAGCAGAGGGAATGCACATTTTAAGAATATAAACACTGCACATTTTCTGAATCATAGAATAGTTTGGGTTGGAAGGGACCTTAAGGATCACCTAGTTCCAGTCCCCCTGCCACGGGCAGGGACACCTCCCACTAGACCAGGCTGCTCAAAGCCCCATCCAGCCTGGCCTTGAACACTTCCAGGGACGGGGCATCCACAGCTTCTCTGGGCAACTTGTTCCAGTGCCTCACCACCCTCACAGTAAAGAATTTCTTCCTCATATCTAATCTAAATCCACCCTTTTCCAGTTTAAAACCATTACCCCTTGCCCTATCACTACACTCTCTGATAAGGAGTCTGTCCTCATCTCTTCTCTAGGCCCGCTTTCAGTACTGGAAGGCCACCATAAGGTCTCCCCAGAGCCTTCCCTTCTTCAGGCTGAACAACCCCAACAGGCTGAACAACCCCAACTCTCTCAGGCTGTCTTCATAGGAATTAAGATAATGATTATAATAAAGTAACAATATTATGATGAATAATATTATTACCAATATTAAAATGCATTCAAATTGCTCAGGTTTTGACACTGAAATTCCAACCACAGAGCAGAGGCTGAGTCAGACAGAAAAGGACAGAAGCGTTAAAAAGGCAGTTATAAATAAACTGAGCTGCCTTATTCTCCTCCCCTGTCCTCCTTGAGGCCCTCAAATGCAGGATGGCAGGCAAACAGGCCTTCTGGCCAGCATCTCCTCGCCTGGCCAGCTCTGAGGAGGTGTTGGGCGTCTCATGGGCACTTTCTTCGTTTGCAGCTTGTTTTGTGCCTCTCTGCAGAATACACTGAACAGAGACTTCACCATCTTGACTGGCTGTGCACTGGGGTCAGCCTGAGACTCTCCGCTGAGAAACAGCAGTGCGAAATGAGATGAGAGAGTAGCACATTACTAAAAATGAAAGCATGGCTCATCAAGGGACCTATATTTTCGCACAAAGCTTTTTGACCCTCTGTTGGTCTTTCCTTACTTCAACCAATATTAAGGATCCGTATGCAATGTTGTCCTCTTCTAACTCCCTTTCTAGGCTTCTCAGATGATGTGCAGCTCACTGGAGCATCTCTTTACAGGGTCTACCAAACTCTCTTAGCTTTAAAGCAGCCGAGAAGGAAGACAGTCCTTCTAAAAGCACCATCTGCTGACTTGAAACAGAAAAAGCAGCAGGCACCCAGTGCCTTGCAGGTTGGTTAAGGCCCTCACAAGAAATGTGAGCTGGGCTGCTACATCACACACATACACACACACACTAGTGTTGTGGTACGAATATTTTTTTTCAGATGTCAAAGCAAAACACGAGGTATCTGTCTTATCCCAGGTGTAACCCTATAAAAAATGCTGTGAGTACCAGTGAGGCTTGTGGTTGCCTCTCATTTCCTTGCTGGCTGTGGTGGATTTGTTCCACAGGTCATCGCGAGCTTGTACACTGGAGTAACACCTCAGTTTCTGCGTATTCAGATATAAAATAACAGCAGGGGAGGAAATACTTCTGGTGACCCAGTTTCACCGGAGTTGAGAGCAGATGTGTTTTCTGTAACATGCAGTGCTGCTGCAAAGCCCGTTGGTTTAGTGCTAAAGTGCTGGTGTCCGTGCTGATTTACCTCTTCATCTTGGATACGAATGATAAATTTGTGTCAGGGAATAGTCCGCATGTGAAGCCCACAAGGAGAAAATCGTACAGCTAATGATATTTTTGCTCAACTGACTGTGGAGATGAGGAAAAAGAGCAGCAACAGCTAAAGGCACACTTAGCAATATGAGTGCATATGCAAAGTAATGTTGCCTCAAGAACAGAGAGGACTCAGGTGCCCAGTTGTGCAATTCTCAGTAGCCGTCACTTGCCATGTTGGCTACCTCATCACGGCTTGGGCCTCACACATTAGATGGAGTTTCACTGAGCTTTACAGCTGCACTTCGCTTTAATTTTTTTCTTTTTTTTTTTTCTTAGTTGAGATTTGTGATAATGTTGCTCTGAAAGACCTGGAGCTCCTACAACTCCATTGCGGTAGTTTTTATTCCTTAAAATGTTTTCCTCAGCAGTGCAACACTGGCATCCTTTGCTATTTATTTTCCTGGGGTTTTTTTGATTCTCCACATATTTTACAGAGTTTTTCATTCCTGACCAAGGTTGGAACCAATAAAATATACATCCTATATCAGCAATAAAAGATACAAAAGCTTGAAGCCTACCTAGCATTTTCCTTGTCCTCTCCATCCCCCCAAAACAATTCATGTATAACTTGGTGTCTTGGTAGAGACCCATTAAGGCAGTTCTTCAGATTATGAAAATCTAAAACATTTTATCAGATTGTATAAATCTAAGGCTAATTCCATTGACCACAGTGGCCTCAACCATTTCACAGCAGGCTGTGAACATTGGAAAGTCTGTGGAAGTGATGCCTGGGAATAGCTCCGTGTATCTAATAGTAAATTAGTCTGGGCCTTTTCAGTAATGTTCCTTCTACTTAGTGGTGGCTGCTAGTGACCTTTGTGAAGTGAGCTCCGTACCAGCACCCACAGAAGTGTTACCAGCTGTCTGCTGGCACAATACTGACTTTGGTGGAGCACATACGGAGGGACACTGAGACAGCGCCTATAAAGTAGTGGGGTTGGAAACACTGCATGTTCTTCTTGTGGGTAAATGCCCTCGTCATGTTTGTCCCCTTGTGAAAAGTGCACCTTTCAGAGCTGGCTTCAATGAATCCTGCTCTCTGTGGGTGTTGTTTTCATTGCTCAGCTGTGCTAACCATAGTGTTTTCTCAGAGGTAGGTGGGTAGGTAAAGAGTGTGTTGCAAGAAGTGTTTTCTAGCAATTAGTTTTGACCTATTTTGTTTGCTGGCATCTGGACTGTTTGTAAAGATGAAAATCAAAAAAAAACCTTTCCAATTTTAGACAACTGTCCCCAGCCCTCAGAATGGCATTCAGATGCCCTCAGAGGAAATATGGGTTATTTCTGCAGTAAACAGGACTAATGGTCTTTTGTGCTTGGTGGAGGGTTGTAATGTAAATATAGACATGTTCTTACTTGAACAAACTGATTTATAACCGTCTTCTCTTTTAGCGAGATCGTCCCAGAGAAATCAGGGTGTTGGTGATGTGTTTGCCTGGTGGGTTGTAGTGCCACCCCACTTGCTCAGTGCTTTAGGTGCCTGCCCGGGGTTTGCAAACTGCATGAGGCGCATCTTCTGCTTACTGGGCTCATGCTCTGGTCACCTGTGAGGAGGAACTTTCTCCTTGAGGCTGACCAGAGCATGAGTCCCACCAAGAGCTGAGTTTGCCCCGGTGTAATCTGGAGCAGACAGGGACATGCCAGAGCACTGGACGAAGGGAGATAATTAGGTGGCAAGCGTGTGTCCAAGCACAATTCCTGTTCTCCAGATAGTACTCTGCATCTTGGTGGGCACGGCAGCCCTCTATGAAAGATTTCAGGCCATTCTTTATTCCTCGGCCCAGAGCAGAGGTGAGACTATCATCCCCTCTCTGGATTAGATTGGTCCTAAACAGTACAGACTGTGATCACATCTTACACTAGGAAATCCGCATCCCATGTGAAGATGACACGTCTGCTTTTGTAGTGATACTGAGTGTGTGCTGAAGCCATCAGCACAGCTAAGACTCAGTTATTCAGGCTTTTTCATCAACCGAGTTTGATTGTTTTCACTACCAGAACTC
Organism: Rissa tridactyla; assembly: GCF_028500815.1. Lineage (NCBI taxonomy): Eukaryota > Metazoa > Chordata > Aves > Charadriiformes > Laridae > Rissa > Rissa tridactyla. Next base: position 185,403,663 of record NC_071466.1, on the reverse strand, counting down.
TTTAAGAAAACAATTTCTGCATCTCTTAGTACCCGCATTCCTGGGTTTTATTCCATTAAATAAACGGAATAAAACTGTGGGGACAGTGGCTTCTAGTTAAAATAATCTGCCTGTGGAAAGTGGAGAAGTTGACCCTGTTTGTTCTGCCCGGAAAGACGCCAATTAGTGCTCCACTCGAGTCAAAATTTAACAAAGGCTTGAATGTTCCTGTGCCTGTTGCTCAACAAGATTGTTTATCAATTTACAGGGAGGCCACGCTGCCTTTTCAAAGTGCTGCTGGAGACCTGCCAGCAGCAGTAACAGAGACTGCGCTCATTGTTTAAATGCCCCTGGATGCGAGAATGGCAGACTGATGCCTGTTTTCCTTTCTTTTTACGATGATCTAATTGCCAGAGATATATAATTCCTCGTTATGTCAGGGAAGTTGTTTCTCCGGCATCTGGTACTGCTCTGATTATCTACAAATGGTACCTGAAAATTAATAGGAGATCCAGCTTTCATGTAAGAAATACTAGTGAGAACTGTTGCCTGCACAAAACCCGAGGAGACTTCAGAGTCTGCAAGAACTGGCTTTGTCAGTGAACATATAATTTTCTTTTTTTTTTTTGTTTTTTAACTTCCTAGTAAATTACAGGCTTTGGTTATGGTTTGAAGAAATGTGTTCTACAAATGTTGTAGCATCTGTATGCTGCTGTTTTTACTGCAGCCGTTGTACAGGTCATTAATCCGATCTCACATCGTAAAAATTTCTCCACCCTCTTCATGAGTTCCTTTGTTATCATAACACTTTCCAATACCTTGGCGCCTAACTCCGCTACGCTCCCTTATAATTACCCAAGGTAGAACAACTGCATTTTTATCCTCGATGTGCTTGGCTCCTGCGGCGGGTGCTGCCGAGCCCCGCGCTCACTGCATCTCTGCAGCAGACTGCACATCCAGGAACACGTCGGGAGCTCCGGAGGGCTGGTCCCGGCAGCTGGGGAGCCATTTGGCCAACAGACCCTCCCCTCTCATCCTCATCGGCCACTCACCAGCGGGGCGTGGGCCTGGAGAGAGGAAACGGCAGCCGCGGATGCTCCTGCATCTGATACTTAAGTTTTACTTCTCTAACCGCTGTCAAACACCTCTGTGCAAGGGCTGTTGCCATCCGGTGCCGTGGAAGGGGAATGTTTGAGCAAATCCCTCCTGAGCGAGGTAAGGGGAGCTGGCAGCTCTGCCTGGGCCGCGGGGCAGGTCTGTAACAGGCAGTAACGGGGATGGTCCAGCTGTTGCAAAGCTTACGTGAAGTGAGCACTGCCGGGAAAACAATGGGGTTTGGAAAGAGTCACCCAAAGGTGTCCAGGAAGGAAGAGCTCATGACAGCAAGTCATGGGCACAGTCAACGCCTGGTACGTGCAAAGGGAATAGTCTGAAATGATGATCTCTACCAAAAACCAAGTGAATTTCACCAGCTTTTCATAACTGGCAACAGGAGTGTGGTTAAGGTTTGCTGACTAGTGGGCAAACACTGTCCCAAGGGGACGTGGTGGGCACGAGGAGGAGAATCTGGTGCTAGAGTTACCTCTGAGGAAAGGACCTCAGGCTTTAAGCAGGGTGGGATTTTCCAAGGAGGGGAAATGGTTCTTGGCAGCGGGGTATGTTCTGGCTCCTGCTGATGATACCCTTCCCTCTGTTTTTCCAGGGCAGCAGCCTCCGTGGGCCCATAGCACAGGGATCTCGCAGAGGGCCAGGCACCACTGCCAGCCTCCCAAGGTGGCTTTGCTCTGCAGATTGGCTCCCAGACAGGGCTGGCCTGCGCCACCCCGCTCCGTCGCAGATTACTTTCCTAGCCCTATTGTCTAAGCCTTGGCCCAACTACATCTTTTTCCAAGAATCCTAATAACCTCATGTGTTTCAAGCAGCGAGCCGTGGCAGGGCTGAGGTGCACTAAGCCAGCAGCGCCGTCCCTTGCCAGCGCCGTGGCATTTAGCAGTGTAACACCAACGGCTTTAAGAGACTCCATTTTCTGTAACTGTAAGTTGAAAGAGGCAGGGCACGTAATATTTGCAAAGTACAGATGCCAGGCTGCCTGAAAACTTCTGCTAACTCCACTGGGGTCTGTGGTAAGAAGTCAGTATTTTGGGCAGGGCCTGCTAGCACAACCGAACACAAAGCAAATGGTGCTGCTGGCCTGCGGGAGTGTGAGGAGAACAGGGTGTAAGAAGTGAAGCCCAGGTTCAGTTTATCAGAGGTCTGTGATTAGAAAGGCTTAGAAATGGTCTTACCACTCATCCCTGCTCTTACCATCTCTGCTTTCTCCACACTTCTTTAAGTTGGTGTGAGCGCTTAATACCAGCTCTTGGCACAGTGAGGAATGAGACATCTTAACAGTGGCCTGAATTTGGGCTTCAGCCTGAAGACCAACTGCAATTTCACTTGAACTTAAGTCAAACTAAGACCCCACTTGAGCCAAACGGCGTGGTGGTGGTGGGGGGTGTCTCTTCCCTCAGGCAGAGCTTGCCCTAGGTAATTTTCCTTTTTTTTTCTGGACTGGTCAGGTGAACTCAGAGATCTGGCTGACCTTGGGGATACACGAAGACCAAGCCAAACCAAAGGTAGAAGTTTGTGGCTGGAAAGGAGGTTGGTGTTTCTTTCTTTGGCTGTGTGGCTTGAGGTGAGCTTCAGGTGAAGCTGTCAGACTGCACTGCAGAAGGCAACAGAGGTTTGTTGTTGTCTCTGCAAGCAAGGAAGAAAATCAATGTAGCTTCTCTTTTTCCTCCACTCCACAAACCACGCTCCCATGTTTTAAAGTATGGCTCTGAGATGATTATGCTCGGCTGGGCAGAGAAGTGGGTATGCCCAAATAGGAGAGGCTATTAGACCAGGTCAGTGTGGAAGCTTTTACTTCTGGACAGGATTATGGCTTCGAGACATTTCCCTGGGCTTGGGGACTGGGCAAAGGCTTGCCAAAGATCCTCTGGTACATAAATCATCCCATTATTTCTCCCGCAGAGGGGCCTGGGGAACTGTGCCACAGAGATGTTGGCTGTACTCATCCTGTTCACTCAAATAAGTTCTTCAGTCGTACGGACAGGACTCTAGCCAAGAGGTCTTTCTGTAAACCGTCACTACAGCCTGAGCACTAGTAAAATTAGTGGTCAAAGGCAAAAAGCTAGCATTTTCCAGGCCCTCTAAGGCTTTGACAGAGGCACTTTGGCAGATCTAGCTGGGAATGCTGAAGACATTACTGTCCTCAGGTATCCTCCTCGTCCATCTGCTAATGGCTTCTGCTTCCGTAGCAGAGGGTCTGGCAGGGGTTTAGCTACTCCAGGCACCACTTTGGCATCTGAACTCAAGCCCAACTCTAACAGCAGCCCTTAAAGCTAAACTGCCTGACTGGCGAGCACTCGGACAGTCTTCAAGGAGCAGGCAGAAACAAGCCCTGGGCTTGAGAAACGCTGTCGTCTTCAGCAGCCCCAGTCTATGGGCTGGCTTCAGGTCCTTCTGAAACTGTATCAGAAACTCTACATTAATGTTCCATAGCCATCTATTGATGTTTTACTGCACTGAGTCTAATATAGTTGGCTTTGCAACAGCCGTATGGCGAGTTCAGTGAAAATGTTTGCATAAAAGTGGGGAGCACATGCTGTTTAAGGCATCATAATGATATACCGTCATCCCTTTGAAAGAAAGAGTATGGCCCCAACATTAGTTTAGATCACAATTTTAATGTTTAAAAACTATAGAGGTAACAGAGAGATTATAGAACTTAATACATTTTTTTTAATTATTATTTACACACAGAAACTGAAAAACTGCATCATTTATTTGGATATGAGCAGCACAAAGTATGGTGATGTTAGCAGGACCAAAATATTACCAATGACTCACTTCAACAATCTATTAGAGACGAGCTCGTATCAAGCGTACATCATTCAAACAGTATTGTCTATACTGGATCTGGGTGAGCCTTAACACACCTTGGGACACTAAAAACAGGTTTCTATAAACAGGTTAAAGTTCAAGTCTTGTGGAAAAATACCTTTACAGTTTATATTTTGTTGGCTATAACACTGAAAACAAAATGTACACTTGTATTAATTTGAAAAGCTCTGTAGAAGTGACTGCATATAGGGGTTTTTCCTCAAATTTGTGCTCACGGTGAAAGCAAACATTATTTCAAGTTTCATTTTCATCCAAGGCCATAAAGTAAACATGGAAAAAAAATACAATTATTTTTAGATGCATTTCTCAATTTCTCAACCTATGTTTTTCAGCAATCCTGAAAAAACCTCATGTTTACGTGCTTTACCAGCAAGAAAGTCTACGCAAGGCTCTTGACAGAGGCACTCTCAGGGCATACACAACCCTTCCCTCCCATAACCCCCACCCCTGGACATGCAGCTATCCCATGACCAAAATACTGGCCTCTGCCCATTCCTAGGGTGGGATGTGCAAGAAATCCCTGGCTGGGGATGCTCTCATCAGCCTCAGGTGCTAGCCTTTTGGTTGTATGATAGCAGCGTGCCTGGCTTTGCAGCGGAGGAGATGCCGCAGGACTCCGCAGGAAGGAAACTGGATAGAAATGGCACGGATTGCTCTGATTGCTGCCCACCCCTGGCCTGTAGTACTCTTTTTTTCCTGAACTACAGGCATTTCTGGTGGCTGAAAATGGAAACGCAGAAGTCCTGCCCCGACTTCTGTTGGTACTAGTTGGGTAAATACATGCCTGGATACAACATGGCATAATGCTGGGTCCAATTGCTGGCTGCAGTTTGCTCTGGTTTCTGCAAAAAAAACCTTTTCAGCACTTTGCTACCACCCGACCTCAGCTGAGGAGGTAAGAGGTACCTGGGTACCAAAGGGGCCCTTTACAAGGCAGATATTTTCCCCAGCAGGCAGACCGGCTAACTTGCTGTTGAGAAAACAGGGAGTCACGCACTGGGCTTACTCCTGGCAATTTCATTGCTCCTTTTATTTCTCTTTCTCTTGTTACGTTAGCGATGTAATTATCATTTCAAGTTTAGGATTTAACTTGTGAACTCTTGGGAGAAAGAAAAGGATATACATTTTGCTAAGTCAGAAGCTAAAGTATTTGTATTTCTATTAAAATTATTCTTAATATGCAGAGCCTATCTCAACACTTCTATATCATAGGGGATAAACAACTGCAAAAATATACAGCATCCTATTTATTTACAATATATATATGTACATAAAAATGAAATTTCCTACAATACAACACAACTGCATAGATTTGTCTTCAGAAACATAGGCATGTGTACAATTTGTGAATTTGAGACCTTTCCAGCCCTGTACTTTTTATTAATTCATTATCTTTTTTTTTTTCACAGTTTGTTACAGAAATCCTTACATTAGATACAAATAAAACATTCTTTGTGTAAGTTATAGGAAATAAGGATTTTCCTGATGCCAAGGGCTCTGGGGAATTGTTTAAGAAAGTACCCTGGCGCCAGGCGATAAAGCCATCTCGTGGAGCTGCTGATGGAGCTGAGTACATTCTGCTGTGCCTTTCTCCTACAGGCACTGGGGTGGGACGGTAGGACTGGAGGTGGGACACCACCACGTGGAAAGAGTTTTGTTTTGACCAAGATGCTCTTTAGCCTTAATGTAAGGTTCAAGCAAAGAAACGTATTCATTTAAAGGTAAGCTAGAGATACCATTCATTGTTACTGTTAGTATCAGAGAGAGCTGTGGTGCGTTGTAAGGCAGAGGTACGCACACAACCCATATCTCATCCAACCTGCGTCTGCACGTGTGACCTATTGCAAGTGGAGCAGGAGCTATGGGTCGGTATGTGGTTTGGGAAAGCAGCCCTCGGGAGCAGACGGGTGTCCCCATCCCTGACCTCGCAGGATGAGACCAGCCGTTCTGCCCTGGACCTGCACACAGGCTGGACACCACTCAGTCCGTGTCAGCCCTACAAAAGGTCTGTGCCGGTGCATGGATTTGGCATTGGCCCTCTGACCAGGAGCAAGCATCACCCAGAGAGGTCACCGCTCCCAAGATACTGTTCCCAAATAATAATTTACTGTGTTTTACTTAGCAGGCGTGTTTGCCGTCGGACAGAGAAGGGCAGCTGTGTTCTGCAACCATAAGGGTGCTTTAAGCTCATGACTATTTTCGTTGCAATGTGCTGTGGACTAGGAGCGGCAGCAAGGCCGTCTTTTAAGTGTAGGATTAACTCCTACAATCTTATTAGGAGCCCCTGCTTCTAATTAGTCCTTCCGTGTCCCTCACCACTCAATTGTTGCTATTACACAACCAAGAATTTTAAAGTATTTTGTTGTAGCTATTAGGAGCAATTTTGCATCCAGTCTATGACATTTGCAGTGCTCACAATAGTGATAAACTCTCTATGAAAAGAAAGCATGCTACCACCTACTAAGTAGATACGGTACTCTGGATCCTATTAATTTAACGACAGAGAAACTCCTACAGCATTTCACTGTGCTCTTAAAATCCTAGCTAAAATGTGGGACTTGTACATCGTTGGCTACAAGTTCACTATTCCAAATGAACTGAATAACAGCAGTACATTTTACAGATAACCTCATACAAATATTGTCATCCATCACTGATGTTGACAGTTACAGCAGGGTCTATTGCATTCTGTTAAGAATGTATAAACCTGATGAGAAAACAAAAAGCACGTTATTTCACGTTCATTACCACAGACATCAATAAACACATGATTCCTTTCCATAAATATCTATAAATATGATGCCAGTAAATCAGTCTAAGCAAAATTCCCTCTATTTTTTTTCTTTTTTTTTTTTTTTTTTTCCTGACACCCAGAAACAAAGTCTATTTAGAGACTTAATATTTTGGGTATCTATTTTTCAGTATCCAAGATATGCTTTGATGGTCCAGTACCTGGGGTAATTTCACTCTATGCACACACCCAGCTCATTCTTCTCCCTATTTATCCAGTAAAACTCCAGTATACAAATAAACTGGGAAAAAGAAAAAGGCAGAATAGCAAAGAGGAGAGAGAAGGATAGTGATGGAGGAGATTTGGGAAGATGCAAGGAGCAATCAGTAACCCAACAGCCCTTCAAGTCGAAGGAAGCTGGGTGCCAAAACTCAATGGTTGGTACTCTGAACACGAGACTACAGATTATTTGCAGGGTGGGGGTGGGAGGGAGATGTCGCAGTTGTGACATTGCTGGTACCCTGTGCAGCAGATCAGACCTCTAGCTCATACCTGAGTACTTGAAAGTCGCTCCCAGGATCTCCTCTCTCACAATCCCCCAATGCACAGAGCTGCACTGCTCATCAACCAGTAGCGGAAGAAGGATAAAGGGGGGGATGAAAGCAGGAAAGCCCTGGAGCATCTTGAGGATAACACTGTACAGCATTCTCAGGTCTGAGTTAGGTTTTTTAGGATAAGATCCAGAGAGATTATAAGGCACCTCAAACCCTGAAATGTGACCCCAGCAAGCTGAATCAGGGAATGGAGTGAGATGCTGGGCTCCTGCTGCAGTCACCAGGGAGGGCTGGGTGCCTGCAAAAGAGGGAGCCACAAACTTACATCCTGAGCTGGGAAGATGCCTGGAACGAGCTGCGAGGAGACAGGAACTTCTCTCCAGAGCTTGAGTAACACATGGGCTCATAGGCTTCTGTGTATGGACTGTATGGACTTCGTGAATAAGGGCAGGGATCAGTCTCATGAAGAGACAGCGCAGAGAGAAGTGGTGACCTGCACCATTGCAGGCAAAGGTTTGAGACCAGCTGCAGGAAAGAGAGTGACCTCAGCATGGGGCTCCCAGGTAGCTCAGTGGTTCGTGTCTTAAACGCTGGGCCAGGGCATGCTTGGGAGGAAGGACGCCACACCGGAGACCTTGCTGGGAGCCTGTGAGAGAAGGTCTGAGGGGCCAGGAGGATGACAGGGTAAGTGAACCCCATTCTGCAGCCTAGCAGGTCACTTTCCCAGAGGGAGGAGGCTTCCAGTTTTGTTCTTGCTGCTGGGCTACTCTGAGGACTTGGGCAGCCTGCAGAGTCCACTCTGCCTGGTTTCTGGATCACAGTGGAGTATCGGCAGAGCTGGGTACCTCGCTGCCTAGGCTGAGGTACGGACCTAGAAATCTGGGTTTAGTAGGCTTAGTTTCTGCAGCATGAATGCTCCGCATCTCGATGCCCAAATTCCAAAGAAGGCCCCAAACTAACTTCTCTGGATGTTACCTTTAGAAACCATCTTTCAAAGTCCTGAGAAGTGCTCTGTGATCTCAGCTTTCAGTGACTTCAAGCCATGTAGGACAAGGCAATGGCAACTGAGGCTATTCAATAGCTCACAGAAATCCCGAGATCCTGAATTCTCCATCCCTAACCTTAAAAATAGCAAGCTGGCAATGACAGTCTCCTTCCGCAGTTGCAATGGGAGTCAGCAATGAACCAGCTACTGGGAACAAGAGGGTCACTGCATACTGACAGGTACAGCTTGAGCACACCGAGGGCATCGCTCAGCCCTGGGGCATGAAGCGGGACTCCCTTCGGCCGTCGGTTCTTTCAGCGGGAGCCGGGTTCATATTTTGAGACACTTTTTAGCTCACATGGTGAATGACACAAAGTGAACACGTTGATGCTGCTGGCAGTGCACTAATAGATGTCTGCTCGGGATGGTTAACGATCACCTGCTTAGCGTTTGAGTCTCTACAAGTAGTTCTCTACACCAGCTATAAGGCATTAGGCAAATGCTTATTTTGTGGACAACAGATGCAAGTTACAGTGTTTCTGCTAGTAGTAATTGAATTTTGTTAATTGTTATGGAGAATAGATGAGAAACGTAAATGAAACATTTTAAATATAAAAAGTGTTTCTGTTTGTTTAAAGAAATGTTAAAGATTTCAGTTTCCATGAGAAATGCAGTAGTTTGGCAGGGTGAGTCAAATCCTGCTCCCGCTGAAGTCGAAACCCCCGTTGACTTCAGTGGGAGGAGGGTAAGACAAAAGAGAGGAGCCTGTCTCTACAAGGAATGTACAAATGAATCCCAGAATGGAAAAGGCATGAGGTATGATTTAACGCGTAGGTTTTGGTAAAACTGGAGCTTGCCACTTTTTTTTTTTTTTTCTGAGAGAAGTGGGGCATTAGTAAACAGTTTAGTGCTGAAGAAAACGCAGACTTCCTATGGAAATCTCCGACCGCCTGCTTCTCTTCAGGCTCAAGTACTGATGTCTTGGGGTCAAGTCTAGTTCTGGTCAGGCTCCAGCTGAAGTGTGCCAGGGTAATGGTGGCTGGTGGTGGCGGCTGTCCTTCTCCTGCTCCCTGCACCCCATCACAAAGACACACAGGTCTGTTCCCCAAAGCCACAAAACAGCCAGGCCCTGGGGTTGGCTCCCCCACCAGAACACCAGAGAGAAGCACCAGATTTAGGACATAACGCTTATACAACACTCATTTACGCTCTCGTGGTGCCTTTTGTGCCCATATCCGGAATGCTACACTTAACCCAGTGAGGCAAATGGTGCACGAAACAGCAACGGAACAAACAAACAAACAAACAAACAAACAAACTGGTTGTGTACAATTGGAGAGCAGAGTTTTGGCTAAAAGGTGTGGGGAAGGATGTGAACCGACATCACTCCAGTTGGGATTGATAACAAGAGGCGCTGCTGCCTAAAGGAGCACAGCAGGTTGAAGGGCTAAGGATAATAATGGAACAATGCAATTCATGGGCAGAAGAGGGGAAACAAATTAATTGTGATGAATTGCTATGAATAATGCTTTATATAGTCTCACAGACAATTAACACAGACTTTAGGCTGATCTGATAACTCAGTATTGGGGGACAGAGTGATATGCCTGTTGGAAAAATGGGTCTGTTTTCTGCAAGAAAATACACCCATAACAGTATTTTCAGTACTGGATAATCATTATTTGGATTTGATTTGAGTAAACTCACAAAAGATGGAATAGATAACAGAACGGATGGTTGCGATTTTGGTGTGTAGCAAACAGGGGTGTCTTCTTTTCAGAAGGAGGTGACCTTCAGTGGCCTTCGGTGCTGCCTCCTGATTGTACCCAGTCATAGATGACCAAGGGAATGCTCACTAGGGAAAACATTATCCCCAGCGCCAAGAAAAGAGAAGCCTGGAACAAAAAGAAAAGATAGTTAATGAACAAAAAGAAAAGACAATTAATTCAAGTATGTTAACTTCTCCTCTTAAGGAGATTTACAAGGTGATGTATCAAAGTTATCAGCTAAAATGGGATAGCACTTCTGGTAAAGACAAGACCCATAGATAATTAAACAGATTAGTGTCGTTAATAATTACTTGCTGAACACCAAAACCAATTTTTTTCTTCTTTCAATTCACTTCTTAAACACCGATCATCCCTAAAGAGGATCAACTGAGTCTGTTTTTAGGACCAATCGGCTCTGCTCTTTTCAAAGCCTCACAGAAATAGGTGTACTCTTCCCATCAGATATGTGTCCACTGGAGTTCAGCCCTTTCGTCTTGGGGTCTGTGTATGAAGCCACAAGTGAAACATTGATTTCCTGCCTGTCTGCTCAGAGCAGGGTCTGACCTTACGGTGCTTCCAGTGCATGCCCCGTTAGACTGGGAATACACAGGAGCGTTGCATCTTTCTAGCTGCAGCTCTTTCTGGGGCACGGATGAAATCTTTCCAAGGCCCATTCCCATCTGGTGGAAGCACCCTAAGTCTGACTTGGGTCCCCTAAAACCATGAGGAATACCACACACAGAGCACTTGGCATGCTTTCTGGATCAATGTGTTGAAACAGAGCAATCTTGCTGGGCTGAAAGGGCCGCCGAAGGGCGATGGAGGGCTACAGCTCGCCAGCCAGGGGAAAAGCCCCTCGCCCCACAGAGAAGGGCCCCCCAGAACACACACAAGATGCCCTGCGTGGTAGGGCCCCTCCAGTGGGAGACCCCCAGGGTAAGCAAAGGAGAAAGGCAAGCACGGCTGCCAGCTGACTGAAGCAAGGATGGAAAGTAACGTAAAGAAGCTCACACATATGTTCAGATTAGGTACGTTTGCATCTAGCACATTATAAGGAATAACACGATGAAAGTGTTGCATTAACGGGAAAGGAACGCATACCCAAATCCTCTGAGTCAACTTGGATCCATCCTGCTGTGTAATTTTTAAATACAATGATGAAGGGAGAATGAAAATCAGCATATTGGCAGAAGTGACCCCTGCAAAATTCAAATAAATGATTTTCGTTAGTTGTCAGCATCAGCTAACTATTGTGTTGCTGATTAGCAACAGTCTTTTATTAGTAGTACAAAACCAGGATACTGTACCTACAACTCCGAAAATATCCTTCATGGTCGGGATGAAAATGACTAGCAGGTTGATGATAACCAAAAGAACAAAAGTAACCAAAACGTGACGACATAGGTCAAATTTTGTTTTCCTAGCCAGTTCAAATAATGATGAACGCACCTGTAGAAAGAGAGAGAGTTCTCTGTCAGGTACAGTCTGTAAGCCAATTCAAAGCTTCCCATGTTTATTTTAACCAGTTCTTCATGCAACAGCAAGTGCTGCATAGATCCGTCAGAAACTGTGGGGTCTCTGATGTCGTGCCCTTTGAAATAGTTCTTAAAATTCATTTGATATTTCAAAACTGTAGGCATACAAGCATCTGCAGTAGGAAATTCCTCCCTTTCTGACATGCCTTTGGGGATCCTTTTGCACTTAAAAATGTACTTCACCTCTGAGCCTGTTCCAGTGAAGTCATGTGAAGTAAGAGAGGGCCCTTGTGGATTCAATTTAAAACAGATTTAAGATTATAACAGATTTTAACAGATTAATTGATTTCCTGCAGGGAGAACTTCTCCAGAAGTTAGTGGGAGTCTGGTGTGGGAAAAGACTGATCCAACCTCAAGCTCTTTTTGTAACTCAAGATCAGGTCACTGCCACGGCAACTGCTGGACTGTGGTCTGAAGAAATGTGCTGTGTACAGCCATTACCAACTTCCAAACCGCATGGAGCTTTTTACTTACAGTGAAAAACAGCACCGGCACCGTGAGTATCACCGCAACGATCACAGCCAAGCGCACGGTCAGGATGAGGATGTCATCTTTGCTCTGGTACTTGTGAAGCAGATCTGACTGCACATTGTCTATGGAAAAGACAATAAGATAAGTGTTCTGGCAAACAGGCAACCCGTTCACAAAAATCATTGCTTAACAACAGCCTTCTTGAACAACAAGTGATTTATCTGCAAACAAAAGAGTATGGAATGAAACATTCTTGAGTTAAAACAGCACTTTGAACCAAATCCTAATGATCCCATTATTCCAGATTAATCCTTTGGAGGCCTGATTTAGGAATGCATCCTAATTCAAGACAGCACATGCCTAAGTCTAAGGTAATTTTCACTGTAGGAAAGACAACAGTGAGACATACATGAAAGCTTGCTTACATATATACATATATAAAAAAAATAAGTAAAGTGAAATAAGCTATTTCTAATTGGTTCCATGGGCTTTTTTTTTTTTTTTAAGTGTCAAATGATATAAAAATAACCACATGCACTGCAACGGCTGAACTTAATATAAACTACGAGGTTTTGAGCTAAATTAGTCTAAACAGCAAATAAACTTCCAGCGAAAAGCAGTACCCCTGTTCTCAACCAAGAACAAAGTCTATCTGGGGTCAACGCTCAGCGGGACGCTCTGACATTTGCGCTCAAACCCCTCAGCAGCTCCTCCTAGGGCTGCCCTCATGGGTTTTTTCTTCTTGAGCCTGCCACCCACCCAGCAGTGCCTGCAGCTCGGCCCCAGCAGCCAAGACAAATCGCGGGGAGGGGGGGGGGGAGTTGTGCATGTGTGCCTAATGGGGAGGCGCTGGTGACATTTTAATACGACCTCCTGCAAAAACATTTCCTTGAAGCTGTGATAAATACTGCAGAGTGGGTCTGCGTGTGCTAACCAACAGGAAAACCAAGCTGCTGAGGGACCTATGTGTTTTTTTTTTTTCTCTTTGTAGCTTTTAAATATCTAGGAGCAATAACCTAATGGGGTGGCTGTTAAGCGCGCCACAAAGCATACTCGCTACCCCTGTTTAGGCTCGTATTTTGTTTCTGCCTGCTAATCTTAGAAGGCTGGTGGTAAAACGTAACGCCTCTTAAACCAAAGTCCTTAAAGGGAACTCGGCAGCCACATCTAGTTTAAAATCTTTGGCACTTGGTAAAACCTCACGTGTCCCCGGAGGCAGAGACATCTGTCCTGTGGCAAAACGCCTGCGCTCCCCCCCCAGGATGCCCTTCTGGGGAGAGACCACGGGTCACCACCACCTACGCAGTGCTTGAATCCCCACCAGGAGAAAGAAAACGCTCTCCCACCTCCCTGCAGATTAGGAGTGGGGTTTTCAAGCCGGGCACATGCACAGCTTCTGCGACACAGAGCTTACTCTGCTCCTGCAAGCACAGACTGCAACTTCTGTACCGCTCACGGACTGCAGCCAGGTAGGAAGTGAAGGGCAAGGCTTACAGTTGAAGGTCTGTTTTCCTTTCAGCTAGATACACCACAGAGCCCAACCACAGTGTGACCTTTTAGGGGAAGAAAAACACCTCTTTTCTGTAATTCTGCAATGTAAATATAGTCATCACTGCAACACTTTTGAGAACACAGCAAACAGACAAGTACTATTGGCGTAAAGAAGAAATGGCCATCATAAAAATACTGTTCTTACCCAGGTAAGGGTAGAGAAGAGGGTTAGGAAATTGTAAGCGAACATATGACAGATAAGGTCTCGTCAGTCTCGAGGGGATGAAGGATCAAAGTGGAGGAATTTTATATTCCTTCAGTGTCTTTTTTGCTGCCTGTCATGGCACTGACCCTCGGAGAAGCCCCAGTGGAGCCGCACAGCTTCCACCCACAGGCTCTCAGCGCTGGGGACCAGGGACGCCTGCTGTGGGGAGAGGCACACGAGACACCCCAGGGATTCCTCCGCCATTCCCCCTCGGGAGGGCCAGAAGGACGCAGCCCCTACCTCCTCCATGGACTCCAGACCCTCGTCCTTGAGGGGCGTGGGAGATTCCCAGAGAGGAGCGCCACGGATCTGCCTCCTCAGATCCCTGGGGCAATCACATCAGAATCTCCTCCCTGCCAAAGCGAAGGGGTCCATGCTGATTTACACCCACTTGCTCCCTGGGGCTGCTAATTTGATGCATTTCTATGAAAATGCGTTAGACGGGAGCAGTTGGATGAGAACGGCTGTTGCTGTTGTCACTTGCAGCGTAGTTGCGGTTTTATTGGGAAAATTAGAACAGATGACCTCAAGTTACTTCAACACATGCAGTCTTAAGGCCTCATAATCAGAATGAGAGCCTGAGAAAACAAATAGGAGATAGATACACCTTTGGGAAAAAAAAAAGCCAGATTTCATATTTACTTATTTTCTTTCTCTTGCAATACGTGGCTCACAAGGAACGGTATCATGAATGAGGAGATTGTAACAAAAAGGTCACTTGGAATAGGATGGAGAAGACTGATGACCTTTTGGTGACTCTGAGGTAAAAGGCAAACATCAGTTTTGTCATCTGTCTTGTAACCCCTTAATGGTCCCTGGAAAAAGACACTACTTTGCAACATTCCCATTAGACTGGAATATGGGAGTATCTTCCTGGTCAAAATTAATCTTTTATACTATTTTACTTAATAGTTGTGCCATTAGGGCATACATGTTGTATCCTTTAGCGATACAACATAATTTAATTTGTTTGTTTCTTTAAGTGAATTGATATGCATGAAAAGAGACAGGGTGCAAGTCTCAAACACTGAAAGAGCCATCCTTTGGTGTCGGAGCTGGGACAACGCTCAAAGCTTCCCCACCTTCGCTGCCAGTTTATTTAACCGAGACCTGAAGGGGTCGGCTCTAGGGACAGTGGGAAAACATTTGGTCCTTCGCCTCTATGATGAAAGCGTCAATAAGAAAATGAAAAACCTGTGATGGCTGATTTGATACACATTTCCTAGGACCTGCTCTCAAATCTGTCTCATTTTATGCAGATATGCATGCTCCAGTCGTTACCAATGTACACAACATTCAGGAGAGGACCTTGGAAGAAAAATCTTAGTGGGGCCCAGCTAATCCCCAATTCTCTTAAACAGCTCTCTCCCTCATATTTTGAATATGCCTTTTGCAAATACTACTTTCACTTCTGCTTTTCATCCACAGGGGAAAAGGAAGAAAGGATTTGTACCTTCAGTATGAAAACTTGATGGAAAATTATTTGAAAAAGTATTTTAATATAAGTGGATGGGACTTTCCTTTCCAGCTGGGATATGCTATTGATTTCATATGTATTCCCTTTCTACTTTGATTGGTAAAGAACTGCATACTTACCGTAGAAAGTCAAATAGCCAAATATGGCAGTCATAAAGTACATCACAAACATGGCAAAAAATGAGATATTGGAAACCAACTGCATTTTTTTCTGTGAACGGCTGGAAAAAGAAGGAAAAAAGAACACATAGCAATAGTTAGGCTGGATTTTTCAATAGTTGAGTAAAAACGTATTAGGTCTTTGCATAAACATTGTAATTCTGGGGAGGCTCATGAATGCATTTTCATTTGAAACAGGAATCCATTGACAGCTGCACAAGGAAGAGAAAGACTGAGGAAAGGGTCCCTACTTAGGGTTTAAGTCAAGAAATGGTGGGTCCGCCCTGTGGCTCTGCTCCCTGGCCATACCCACCTAAACAGAACGAAGGGTGAAGCCTGGTTGGGAGGGACGGCCCTTAAACACTTCAGTAATTAAATCAAAAGGCCAAAATAAAGAAAGAGTAAAATTATACACAGGAAAAAAACACATTCTGCATGTTTGCAGAGAAACATTTGTGTCCCCATGGGTAGAAAATAATGAATGTATGCAGACCACTGTAGACCTGTAAAACAGGCTAAGTGCAAATGTTTCATTTTTAGATATTTGTTCTGAAATATTCCCACTCTGGTACCTAAAGTTAGACTTTTAAACACACACAGGAATGCCTTAAATAGGCACCAGGGAACCTGCTGGAGTCCCCTGAAACTCAAAGCTCCCAACAAGTGGTTGGGACCTGAGGGCACCCATGGGTCTGACTGACCCCGACCTCTCCCCTGGGGCTCCCCCCATGGCCCAGCAGCCCATTGCAGCCCCCCAGGGCCACCAGCGATGCCGCAGCAGGGCCGGTCTCCAGCTCCCCACAGCCCTGCCCAGCCAAAGGTGTCAGCGGGACAGCCGTACCGGCAAAGGCCTTTTAATACAGGCGAGCCTGAAAATACTTTCTTTTCCTGGTACCGCAACAGATTTTTAGTTGCTCTGGAACAAACGCCGTTAGATGAACACACGCTTCTCTCCTATGCCAAATAACAACCGGCACAACTTGGCTCTCCCCAGGCTGCCGTGTACTTCCAGAGAAAACTCCCAAAGTATTGCATTATCCTCAACCTCCCTCGCCCCCGCCCCAGCGGCACGCCTGGGAGGCCAGATTTCCTAGCTGACAGCCACGCTCGTTGGCTTGTTGGGTGTTATTAAAGCACATCTCCTCCAAATGGCGCGAATGACTCAGAGCACCTCTGTGCTAACATTTTCCGTGCAAAGCGGTTCAAAACAATTAACTGGAAAAAATAAAAAAGAATGGCTTACTCTTTAAGTTCGCTGTAGATCGGGAGGACTGATGGGTGGCACACAAATGCAAAAGCAATGGTGGGCAACGCGTACACGGTCTGTTTGGAGAGAATTTCAGAAAAGAAACTAAGAAGTATTTCCCCCAGTGGCGTGAAGAAATGATCTGTGTTCAATTACCTCAACTCCCAACTCTCTGGACTCCTCAACCAAATGTTGAGAGCCTTCAGAGAAGGTAGAAGACCTGTCAATTAGCACATATTTAATGAAATATGGAGAGCAGCGCTCTTTCAATGGGAGGACAAAGTCTTTGCGTCGGCCATGTGAGCACGGTCCTGACTCTGCTCGCAGAGCCCAGTGCTGGATGCCACAAGGCTGCTGGTTTTGCTCCCTGGGATAGGTTTCCCTGCCCAGCTACTGCCACCGTTACTAGCACACCGTCACACGTAAAAGGGACGTATGGTGGGTCACCGCTACGCTACCCTGCCTTGGCATGGAGAGGGGTGCGCACCCGTGGTGCTAAGGCTTGAAGTCCTGAAGAGGAAGCCCATATCCAGACTGTAAGAAAAGAGAAGAGGAATGCAGAACTTACAAATAAATGGATATTTCAAGGTACCAGACTGAGTCCCTTCATTTCCCAGGCCAACAAAAGGGCTAGGAGGGCTGTGGAGGGAGCATGCTTTTCCTTGGGGAAAGAGAGAGACCGTTACGTCACCAGGAAGCGCAGGAGGCCTCCAGGGGGGTGAACCTCGCCCCCTTCTCCACCAAAAACCTCAGTGGGTTTCAGTCCTCAGTGTACAGCCAAACTGTATGATCTCAGTGCCCAAGCACTTCCATTCTCCCCAGGGAATGGGTATGAGCAGAGACCACATGAAAACCAGGTCCTCCTGCGAGGACAAAATGAGTCCATCCCTACAGGCATCTCTCCCTGGCCTTCTGAGATCTGCTCGCACTGGCCACAGGTGTCCCCTTCCCACAGAAGCCATCCTGGGGTTTGCCCCAGGCCCAACAGGTTCAGTAAATACAGTAGTTGCGCTCCAGCGATCCCTCCTCAGCCCAGGCCTGTGCTGCCTCCTCTCCCTCACTCACAGCACACTACTGTTGTGGAGTCTCCATCTGTGGAGATATTCAGAAGTTCCTGGACAGGGTGCTGGACAACCGGCTCTAAGTGACCCTGCTTGCGCAGGGCGGTTGGACCAGATGACTTCCAGAGGCCCCTGCCAACCTCAGCAGTCCTCTGATTTTGTGAAACTGTCTCTCCTCTCACACACCAAAGTTGCTAAATTGACTGGGAAGCTGTTGGCCCCAAGGGCAAATCTCTAGAGTTCAGCTCCAGTGTGCCTGGTTCAGATGGACTGATCCTTCTGATGTGCCTCCATCGACTCTGAGGCAAACGCTGACCCTTACCGTAGGAGAAGACAATGGTCCTTCAACGCTAGCTAAAACATATTTACAGCTAAGCTGCTATTGCACACCAAGTTAACTAATTTTTGGTCTGTCCCACCACATCTGAGCTGATGGCTACCCCCAACTAAAGAAAAGTGCTTGGGTTGGCTTCTTCAACTGAAGCTGGTAGGATGAATTTCAAAAAATTTAATTTTTGCATGCATGTGCTATACATATGCATTCCCTCTGGATGCGACTGCGACACCCCGAGGACCCTGCCCTGCTGTTTAATGAGCACTGTGCCCCAGCACAGCTGACAGGAGCGATCCTCCTGCTCCCACAGCTACAGCCAGTTGCTCTTTCGCATTCTCTTGGCACAACTTTTCCTGCAGCTGTGCGGCGATGGAGGAAAGCATCCAGCTGAAAGGCAATCAAATTTTTGCTGGATTAGCTTTCAACTGTATCCTTTTCATGATCCAGTTCACCATATGGCTACAGAAACACGTACCCTGTCACAAAGAAGTGGTTTGTGTGCAGAAGGACAGAGGGATTACTTCTGGGCTTTGGATGCAGGAATGGCTTACTCAGCCTCTGCTGAACTACAACCTTGAGGCGGAGTTGCAGAACGGGACAGTAAGAAGCAGTGGAAAGGAAAGTTCTCCCAAATAAAGTGTTAGTTGTCTGGTGGTAGCTTGGGCTCACAGCCTTAGCACGTCTACCACCGGGGCAGAGCAAGACTGCAAAGAGGAACATTCAACACGGCATCTCCATAAGACTGGGCAAGGAGGCCCATTGCCCGTTCACCATTGGAGCATGAGTGGAAGCATGGAGAATCAGGCCCCATGTGGTGCTGACCGGATAAACAACATGGGTGTACGTGCATATATTATGTGAATTAAAAATAAGTATTATAAAAAGAAACATACCTTGGAATTAAAGATAACATACTTTGGCTTACACATATGTTCATGTGCTGAGCTATTTGATAGGATAGGTGATGTTGCATTTAGCTCCGATCCGCCACAGGGAATTTGAAACTTCTTGTAAATAACCTAGAATAAGAGTGGAAGACAGCTAATTGCTAAAAATAATTTCAAAATAAAGGCAAATTAAAATGAAAACATCAGAGAAATTATGAATATCCTATCAAGTAACTCTCATCCAACAAAGAAAGCAAGCTGAACTTACCACTATCAGGAAAAATACCATGCAGCTTAATGAAAATCCACTGGTATAGCCAAGATACCCTGAAACAAATTAAAAGGAAATCTCATACAAAATTATTTTATTAGCCATATCTTGGTTTTTACTTTTTGTTGCTTAAACGTATTATACATTTAATATGTGTCGTGAGCTTCTGGCCAGGACAAAAGCATGTCCTGTTGGTGTGTGAGTCTCCCACGTCGCAAGCCTCCCAACTTTCAGACAGACCTGAGCTTTGCTCTGACTGGTTTGACTTTATGGCAGTTTAACTAATTTTACTTTTGAAAGGGGCTGTGATAATTGAAACAAACCTGAAAAGGTGCAATTGCAATCAGAACGTGACCCAGATTCCCGGTACGAGCCACGTCAGCTGACTATGGGTTTTTTTCTCAAAAGGAAGATCCCAACAGGACTTCAGTGCCAAAACTTGTTACATGGTTTTAAAAAATACATTTTGTACCAACTGGCATCACTGTGGACTCAAGGACATTTGAAAATGCAATCTTCTATACATGTCTTGCTTCAAAGTCCAATACTTCCAATTAACCTCACCACTAAAGGTTTCGATGCTGATAGAAAAATAAGTTATTTTTTTGTAATCTAACAATTTGTGAACTTATTTTTACAGGCTACACATAAAATAGAATTGCTTTATGAAGTGAGGACCCTCTTAACTATAATTTTTCACATCAGTTTCCACAATTGTAGGGGTGAAGCTGGTTTATACTGAGTTCAACCACTATGACAGTTTAGGCCTACTTGTTCCAAGATGCTCAAAACACAGTTTATTCCTGGACCAGGGAGGCTACTTAGATTACAATGAGAGCCATTTTTTTTTCTTTTCTAGTGGAGTTGCCAGCGTGGCTGTCAGTAGCGCGATGTCTGGCTTCCTTTATTTTATTCCCACAATGGCATTTGCATCTTACCTAAATTCTTAAGGAGACATAAAGGGAGGATTATACCAAACGTCACCGTGACAACAAGAAGCCGCCCATCCACATACCATGCCCTGTATAAAACATTAAAAAAACCACACCATGAGCACACCGGAATCCCTCTCTAGTTTTCCTCACATTCGGTCATCCTCTTTGCTGCAGTTACAGAACTATCTTTGGTTTCCTTACCCTACAAGCTCCTACAAAAGGAGAGATGTGGGCCACATCTAAACTTCATAGACTCATTAAGTACCCAGCCCTTGAAGCATGGCACTGCTGAGACTGAGATACGGCAGCTTTTCATAGTCACTAGACAAAATATCACCCTACTGCAGAGATCAGTGAGTGGGACTGAGAGGCAGAACACCCCCCTCCGTAACAATTCATTACGACAACCACAATTCATTTGCTAAATCACCCGGGCACGTGCCTGGAGCAGCAAACCAGGCTCCTGAGGGCTGACACACACTAAGCCAGCCCAAGGCTGTATCTCCTTCTAGCAAAGTGCTTTGAATCCTTCCGGAAAGCAAGAAAAGGGAGAAGGGACAGCGTTAGTGACGTTCTGTACAACCTATTTCCACTGCTCGGTCCAATTTAGTATGAAAGCCTGAGGAATGGGATCTCTACCTTCTTCTCGTGCACTACAGCACACCATATAACCTAGCGCAAAGGATATTTACCAGTATAAAGAAATACCACCCCTCTGTTAAAGAGGCTGCTAAATGTCAAGGAGTGATAAGTGGCAGAAATCTAAGTACACTATTCTGCTGTTGTCACATGCTAGTATTTAAGAATTTCATGCTATGGACAGTGCTTCAGGGGTAAGATCCTATAAGATGCTAGAGAATGCAGGGAAATACATAACATCTTAAAGTTGCATTGTTCCCAATATCTTCAGGTGCTGCCTAACACTGTAAAAGGCTGGATACTACAATAAGAGGTTTGTATAAATCACAATTCTTCATGCAAATCTGGTGTGCAAAGAGAGTAACTAGTGATGACTTAACCTTTCCTTTTCCTTCCCAAAGTTATCTTGGTTTTTATTAACCCCCTGAAATATTTCTGTGAAAATCTACTTTGACAAACCTAAAGAGTATCCAATACTTAAGAGCCTTTATAAGCATATGCTTAAACTTATCTCAACGTTAAATTCTATGATCTAATCACCAAAATTAATTCAACTTACGAAAAAGTTTCTTCTTTTCCCATTAGAAACTTTATGGCAGAAGGCAGCTCATTTTTGACTATGAAGAGATAGCTCAACATTGCTGGAGGAAGAAGAAAGTCAGTTTAGAAAATAGGTAAGATGTTTTGTGGAACAAGTACAGAGAAGCATCCCGAACCTTATCCCACATCAGCGTCTGATGATAGAAGACCCTGAACTCTAATTGACTGTAAACTACCGATCATTCAGTAATGCAGCCTTTTTGAAAGGCTGCATGCAAGATATAGCCACAGCTATATTGAGGAGCATGAAGACCCCAAGGTGTCACTGAAAGAAGGAGGAACTTGACTGGTTGGTAGCTGTAACATTATTAAGATGCTCCTGGATTTTGTTTTTCAATACCCCTCATCTCCTTTACCTCCAACGTTCTGGAGCGATGTAGATCCAAAGACAATCATTTTCCCTGGGGTACCGAAGACCTGCTCGCCCAGCTTTTCATACACCATGCAGCCTGCATGAAAAGAAATGAGGAGAAAGGTAACAAATACACCAGCGAAAGCTGTTGCGTCAAAACACTAATGGTTCCTTTTCAGCTGAACGCCCATCTGTGCAGCCACATCTGCCCTTTGCAAGTAAATAGAGAGCTCTCTTGTAATTACTAGGGCTGAAACTTGTGCAGGAATGTTTTCTTGACGTCTATAAATGTTATCGTTGGCTACCAGTCACTTCTGAAATTGAAGCTCCTAATGAGGCTATTACACCCCTTTAATGAATCTGTCTATACCCCTAGTGACATGTTAAGTTCTGGTATCCCCATCGGGTTTGCACCTGCCATGCCAGTGACGTAGAAAGCCTCCTCTCCAGACAAAACTCGGTACAGCGGGATACACAAGTTAGGACTGGCAGCCTGGCCACAGCAGACACAGTACCGCGATTCTGCAATTTCCCTTGCTTTGACTAAACGATCCAAATGAGGGCAGCCACTGGTTTACAGGAGGATTTACAATTTCTAATGACGAAGCCTTAACTTGTGAATTCTCACTGTGGTATGTTTTTTGGGAAAAGCAGGGCAAAGTGTAAATTATAACTAAAACTTCTTGTTAAATATCTGTCAAGCTTGAGAAACTCCTCTATGAATTGGTTTGCATTTCTGTTAAATATTTTTTTCCTTGGCTGTGATTTAGGCTGCAAAAACCCTGGACATTGTGAATATGGTGAGATACATGAGAACAGAAAGAGAAATATTGCTGATGTTACACTGTACAGATGATTTTTAAACTGCATCCCATTGTTTGGTTTTCTCTATATTTCCTTATAGCTGACATTTCTGCTTTGAAGCTTGTATAAACAATAAGTTTGAGCTTATATGTACCAGCAGCATAGAAACCAGGGCTTAGATTTTGAGAACTAACAGGGCACAAATGTGTCCACAATTAGGCATACGTACCTAATTTAAATGGGCAGTTGGTGCCATTATACATGCTATAGCAGTAACTCATGTGTGTCCAAATGACATATTAAAATATCACAGTGTTCTTGTGCACAGATAATTTTAAAAATCTGTCTTCAGAGATTGTTACCCAAGGAAAGAGTCTCTTGGACTTCAGACCACAGAGGCATTTAACACTGTGGGTAACTTCTAATTTCTGCATTTAGAATATATTTTGCTTACAGTTACACTTCTCTCTGTGGAGGAACTGTTCCCTTTTACTTTCTCGTAGGAAACCCCCTACTGCATCAAAAAAACTATCAGTAATTTTGCATGAACCATTAAGGACAAACTGCAAAGATTCATTATATTTCATTTGCATTTGGTTTTGTAATGCAAAGAAACTATATGACCTGTTCCTTCTAGCTCACTGAAGACATCTCACGTTAGCAGAATTCACTCTTTGTCCTAATTTTTTCTCTTTATAGTGATGGTCAGATGCTGTTCTCCATTGCCATGACATAAATTTTTTAAATTCTGGGTTTCTGCCCCAAAATGTGTTAGGCCTTTCTATTGTGTCAGCCAAGTGATAGAAACTCCATCTTACACAAAGCACTTGGCCTTATTTGAGCACTTTTTACCTCTTGCTCTTTACAATTCTACTAAAATGGTATAATAACATTTTAAATTACCTGTTTCCTTTGAACACACCAACAGGAGATATATTGAATAAATAGACAGCAGTGTCACTGAAACCAAGAGCAGCCTACAAAAGAATAGAAAATAAAACCTACTGTAAGAGCTGAGCTCTAACATTGCAGTATTTCACGTCCGGTCATATTCCCGTTGACTCTGAGATAATTTTTATACTCTTCTGACAATACAAAAAGGCCTAAAAATACATGTGATTCACATTCTTTTTGCACTTCCACCACACCACCTTGGAGGTAGAAAGCTCTGCACGCAGAGGGATTCAACCAAGTAAAACTTAGCGGAGATGCAGAGAGCAGCCTGTTACTGAGTTACATCTTTATATATCAAAAGACGAATATAGTTGCCTTTTCTGATAGGAATTAAGATTTAATCAGAGCGAGGATGAGCCAGGTATGTCCCTCGTCACCCACTCTCAAGCTTTTTTTCTGGAAGCAGAGCAAAAATTGCAAAGGGTTGTCCTTTATTTAAAGACTTCCATACCAAATGGAAGCAACTTTGCCCCAGACATGTTTCATATGCTACCCAAGGGGCGCCCAAATGGCTTTTTACGTGCCTCCCAGTGCCCAAGGAGGGGGGGAGGAAGGAAGTTAAGGCTTGACTGCTTTCCCCTGGGAATAAAGGCAGAAACCAAAGGCTTATGCTATGCCCAGGTGGGGACTGGTGTTCCCTCACTGATGTCACTCCTGGTCTGCCGTGATCCATGATTTGACTTCACTTAGAAGAATTGCAGGAAGTAATGACCAAACTGTTTGTGTAGGGAACTTGCTGGCACAAATGATAATTAGTCAGTGCCGGGGGCTCAGTGCATAAAAACACATTTGCTCATTGCTCCATGTCTTTAAGCCAAGCACCATGTGTGCCTTCCTCTCCAACACTCTGACACACAAAGACCTGATGATGTTTTCATGATGTGTGTGAAGAGCACTCGGACAATCTGTTGGCAATTCCTCTCTTTATTATGACAACTACCCTCAGGACGCCGAGCAAAACAAGCCTAAAATTTAACAGAAAACAAGCTGCTGTCATAGATAGGCAGCAACATGTCTTTTTCATAGGAATACATAGAAAGAAAAGGAGGAGAAGCCTCCTCCCTCCCCTTTTT
This sequence comes from Rissa tridactyla, assembly GCF_028500815.1. Lineage (NCBI taxonomy): Eukaryota > Metazoa > Chordata > Aves > Charadriiformes > Laridae > Rissa > Rissa tridactyla. The sequence goes on along the minus strand of NC_071466.1, from coordinate 185,379,147 downwards.
TATTATTTGAGACTAGAAATACTTTACTGCCAAATAATGACCCACAACTTTCTTGGGGCCAGAGGAGCAGGGAAAAACATAAAGAGGTGATAGGAGGAACTTCTCTTTTGCCAATAGAGAATGATGGTTGACAACAACAACACACTCCTTGTACAGCCCAGAGGGTGTTGCTCCTTGGGGAGGTGGGGAAAGGAGATTGTACTGGCTGAGGTCACTCTGCTCCATTTTTTACAGATTTGCTAAGCCTTCCTTCTGCCCTCGTTCCCTGCAGAGCCGCCAAGCCCCTGTCTGCCTGGAGGCACGGTGTGCTCACAGCTCCCGACGCTGGGCCGCTGGGCTGACTCACTCCCAGCCCCAAATGCCTCTGGGCTCCGCATGCCAGCATCAAGTCTATTTTAATATTAAAAGCTCCCGTTTTTCAGGCACTGAGCTCATGGAGCCTTTGCAGCGGTAAAAATAACACTCCCAAGCAGCCAGGTATTTATCTGATCTGTTGTCCTTAGCTCCCCGTAGGGTTCTTACAGAGACACTTGGCATTTTCATTAGGGCTGTATGAAAAACTTGTTTGTGTTAGGACTGTGGTATGGACAGGGATATTTGCGCCAGAACCACCCCTTGGAAAGGAATGAAAATGTCCATGCCACTCGTTCTGCACAAATTCAAAACAGAAGCAGGGAAGCTTGCGCTGCAGTCCCAAAAGCACTCCCTTGCCCGCTCTTAAAGGAGCGCTGCTGGCTATGCGAGCAACCAGCACACGCAAAAGTCACCTCCCCCCAGCAAATCCAGAATAAACAGTTTAGGGCAGGGGACTGATACAGTGCTGGGAAGAACACGCTGTTCCTGCAATGCCACTGCTGTTTGCTCCCAGCTGCCGCATTACCAGGTCAGCTGCAACACACGCTGTCCCCAGCCCTCTGTGGAGTCCCAGGATTTGGGGCCAGAAGACCTGTGAGGCTTGTGCAGTTGCCTGTCTTATTGCACAGAACAGCTTTGAACCCTCACAAGGTATAAGGCACAGAAGAGCATGTCAGAGCACAGGGTTTGCCACCGTAGGGTATCCTAGAGGGCCGGTCTGCCAGCCTTCCCTAAACCTCTGCAGGAGTTAGGCTACGCCTTCATGACTGCTTCCAGCCAACCCTAGTAGAAGCGGCTGCAGAGAGTAGCGTGAAACTTCAGTTGTAGTCTTATACTATGCCTCCATCTAACAAGCCCCTGTGCCTCAGCAGGGTTTTTCAGGTCATGTGCAGTGCCGGGCTAAATGCAGGCTGAAGCACCTTGAACTTGGCCGGCCTGTATGTCTTTGCAATGTGATCCGTCATTCTGATCCCAGCTCTCCAGGATGAAACCACTGGCAGTGATGAGTGCTCCTGCCATCCCTAGGTGTCCTGGCCCATCTCTGACTTCCCAAGCCTTTTGTGCCATCTTTCTGCAGTAAGGGCGTTCTCCCCTTTTGCATACAGGAAAGGATGCTCTTCTTTGGTCTAGGCTGTATTTATCAACAATACTGGGATTAAGTTCCTCTGAGTTCCTAGCTCAGTTGTTTTGCCTAGAAAGCATGACATCTTGCTATGGCATTAAGCTATGCAAATAGGATGTGAGAGTAGGTACTCATTGCCATGTTTATTTTGCATGTCTTATGCCAAGAATATAGGATCTGAACTGATCCAGGTGTGCATGGCAGGGCACACTTCACACTGCAGAAGCCTGAAACTTTTGAGAGTGAAAATCAGGCCGAGTCTGCTTTGTTAGTGCTGAAAATGCTCCCTTAATTTCTCCGCCTCTGCTTTCTACTTTTCAGAGATGGTGCATGCCAATACTGGATAAAGCAACCTAGAAACTCTCCAGAGCTGTGCTACTCAAGGGCAATGAATGTAAGTGCTTCCTCATGTGCAAAAAACAATGAAACTATTGCTGGGACTCTAATCACTTGTAAAGCAGAAATTGTTCTAAGATCTACCTGTGATAGCGACAGCAGAACTATACCTTTATGGGAAAAATGCACTGAATGAGAGTGTGAGAAAAAATCTAACACTGATGGACTAGGTTTAACTAGATTATTGCATGATAAAAGAGAACATTTAAAGCATTTCAACTTTAAGGCATAACTACAGAAACCACATTAGGATCCTGTATCTCCAGGCTTCAAAGGGGAAATCTCTGCTGGCCTGGTCAGTTAGGTCCTGTTAGCTTCCTTACCTTTGATCTCAGCAGGCTGGTCTATCTCCAGGCCAACAGATCTAAAGGCATTATCAAGCTAACAAAAACAATTATTCTCTTTTAAATACACACAGTTAGTTCTGTGGAGAATAATGCTGTTATTTACTGTATAAAATCTCTACATTCAGATTTGGCAGCTTTTCGTACAACGTGGTGGTACAGATCTACACACTTACTACTCGGCCCAGTCACCATCACACGCTGTTGGAAGTTTCTCTGGTGGTCATATCACTGGTCTGATCTACCCCACTTAAAAGAAACTGCCTTTTTACATTCTTTAGAGCAAACACATTTCACATTTCACTTAACTCTCAATAAAAACTGCTGGAAGAATAAGAAGAGGATGAGATTGTAGAAAACCAAAGCAGTAAGGAGGAACTGAGGATGCTCCTTGGGTGAGACACTATTATTACAGAAGAGGTAACGAGGCTGAAAAGACATAACTTTTTTCTTCTGGTAACAGCAGTTTTTGTAACCACCAGTCTGTCCCCCGAGGAGTGTGCTTGTCAGACCATGGGTGAAGTATCACATACAGGTTAGGGTACCGGATAAAAAAAGCAACAAAAATAAAATGAACTCAGTCTCTCTGCATAAGAAAGACCTAAATTAGAGTCCAGCTACTTTACAGCCTAGCTCAGTGACAACACAATTATGAGACTTCGTACATTCTTAGTGTAAATGGATTAACTCCTTGGATTATTCCTAGATTTTACCCAACCACAGCAAATTGTAAGGTAGTGGCATGGATGTAGCTATCCTGGCACAAAACCCCAGAGTAGATGGCCACATGTACCACTTTGTCCATCCACTCTGCTATATACAGTGCTCATATTATATATTTCCCCAAAACCTAAGAAATAACAAAAGTTCTAGATTTTTAGGTTTGACATTCAAGAAATGACACCTCTTTAGAGTAATCTGTAAACTCAATAACTGTGTTAAACAGTTCTCAAAGATTGTAAATTATTGTATTTCTTCCCTCAATGAACATTTATTACTGAAATCTGCACACAATTCCCAACTGATTTCTTAACAATCGCTTTTCACAACGAAATGTCTCGTACCGTGAACCAGAATAACACAGAATAACACTGTGTCTTACTCATTCACTGGCACCGTTTCATTTTTAAACTATAAAATTCTCCTTTACAAAATGCCTTTTTTTTTTTTTTCTGGAGTTAAGTACTCTACCTCAACTCTTTTTTTATACTAAAATCTTGGCTGTATTTCTGTTGGCTCTCAGGGACTCTCACATAAGAAACTGAAGAAACTGTGGGAGTGAGATGAAAATATTATATGTAACATATAAAGGAATATAAATATTCTTTTTATTGGTTAAAAAAAAAAGTAGTTATTGCACCATGCTTTGATAAGAGCTCTGGAGATCCTGTGACACAGGTAAGAACTAGGTACTATCCCACTGCAACTATGACTACTGAATATTTCCGATGTATGTGTAGCTTGTGGACCAGAGGTAAAATCCCTGGCTAGGCTCAGGTCAGTAGTAAATAACATGGACTTTGTTTGCTCTAGCATTGCAAGTAGTGGTTTTTCCCCCCCAAAAAAAATAATTGACTGAAAAAAATTGTCCAAAACTTGTAACTAACATTTTCAGGCTTGAATGCTGCACTTGATTACAGATAGACTATAAATTCCTCCGCTTGCTGGCAGCGCACATGTTCTTTAAACGCGGTGAAACTGTGCGGAGATCAGCTACTCACCACAGGAATACTTACAGAAAAAGGAGAATTCCCGTGTTGGCCAAAGCGAAAGCGAGACCCAAAATCCCACTGCCCATAATCGCATTGCTGAGGTTGAAGACGGACATCCCCAGTGAAGTAGTTCCTGGGATCTGGAGAAGTAAAGGGAGACGTGTCAGCAACAGCTTGGAACGGAGCAGGGAAATGCGTCTATGCTTCAAACTCCATGTTTTGTGATGTATCAGATATAAAACTACTGCTATGGAAATGACTTAATAAAGATTGGTTTGGAAGAGGAAAAAGAGTCGCTGAGCCCTGTCACAGCTACACTCAGATGGCTGTCCTATAGATTTTGTAAACTGACATAAACGGTATAGGCAATACACAACTCCTACTACACTTTTGATTTTAAACCCTATCTTTCACTACGCCTGTGAAACATCTTAGGCACATGATTTATATATTGTAAGGCCATAAGGAACCACTGGGACTTCCTGCCTAACACAGGCCAGAGGGATTCCCTTGCCTCAATTCAACCAAAATGCTTGGGTTTTTTGATTTGGGTTTTTTCCAACTGCTGAGCACAGGCAATTCCTACCGGAACCTAAACTTCAATTATAACTGTGTGTGCCCAGCACTTTTGAAGACCATGTCTAAATGTCCTTCATACACACAACATGTGGTTCATTTTGACAGGGAAAACAACAACAAGAGAGACTTACATATTCATCACATTTCTTCTTCTCCAGGTGGCTGTTCGTGAGACTTCTTCTGCTTTCTCGATCCGAAATAAACTTGCTGAAAGAAGTCAGAGGATTTATTTCCAGCAAGTGTTTAGAAAATGCAAACACATTAATTCCATGAGCAGCACGTGATTACAAAATACGCAACATATAAAAACTGTATGCAAAAAGAGGTCAAACTCATAACTATTTCATGAGCCAGATTATGCTTCACTGATACCAGCATACACTGGGCATCAATAAAGGCAACACTAGCACAAGATCAGAATAAATACATATATTCAGAATGGTCTTTCAGGAGGTTTACTAAAGCATCAGCAGCACTTTTGTGGATGGGAAAGTAATTTGTTTGCACGGACACTAAGGGGGGATACTTCTTCAGGTGTCCTGCAGAAATACGTGTGACTGGCACCCTGCTCATGTGGTTAGCATAACTAATGCCACTTTATAAGGCAAACAGCCATTCTCTGTGACTGAGCAGGTCATGTATTCATTCCCGTTCCCTCGTTATCAGGCCCTGAAGGTCCTGTGAACCAAATAGACAAACCAAGCAGATTTCTTCTTCCCGTCCCTGTTGGCCTCAAGACTTCTGGGCACCAGCCTGATTACTCCCTTCCTTGCCAGCCTTGAAGGCGCCAGGCACCCAGCTCACCAGGAGGTGGTGATGACCCCCTCACAGGAGAGGGAAGTCGAACAGCAGTCAGAGCATTGTCCATAAAATCAAGCAGTCACAAGTCCTAAGTGGGGAACTTGGACCAGATCTGCTGCTGGACAGTGAGACTCAGGACACCCCAGTGTCCCACCCCACAATCCTCTGCTTCCTCTGAGGACTGTGTGAGTGACTCATACTCTTTTATAAGATTTTTGAGTCTAGATTATAGTCTAGACCCAACACAATCAGGGCAATCCCAAGCACAATACAGGCTGGGTGGAGAACAGATTGAGAGCAGCCCTGAGGAGAGGGACTTGGGGGTATTGGTTGATGAGAAGCTCAATGTGATCTGGCAATGTGGGCTCACAGCCCAGAAAGCCAACCATATCCTGGGCTGTATCAAAAGAAGCGTGGCCAGCAGGTCGAGGGAGGTGACTCTGCCCCTCTACTCCGTTCTGGTAAGACCCCACCTGGAGTACTGTGTCCAGCTCTGGGGCCGCCAACATAAGAAGGACATGGACTTGTTGGAGCAAGTCCAGGGGAGGGCCACAAAAATTATCTGAGGGCTGGAACACCTCTTCTATGATGACAGGCTGAGAGAGTTGGGGTTGTTCGGCCTGGAGAAGAGAAGGCTCCAGGGACACCTTATTGCTGCCTTCCAGTACCTAAAGGGGGCCTACAGGAGAGATGAGGACAGACTCCTTATCAGGGAGTGTAGTGATAGGATGAGGGTAATGGCTTCAAACTGGAAGAGGGTAGATTTAGATTGGATATCAGGAAGAAATTCTTTACTGTGAAGGTGGTGAGGCACTGGAACAGGTTGCCCAGGGAAGCTGTGGATGCCCCATCCCTGGAAGTGTTCAAGGCCAGGCTGGATGGGGCTTTGAGCAGCCTGGTCTAGTGGGAGGTGTCCCTGCCCATGGCAGGGGGGTTGGAGTAGATGACCTTTTAAGGTCCCTTCCAACCCAAACCACTCTATGATTATGATTGTTATACTGACACAACAAACCATGTATTAAGATTGGACCCAATTTGCAGAGGGTCCAGGTGATTAGAAATCATAAGTTGTATTATAAATTCTGTATTATGCCACTTATAGATTGCACTACATCGATTCTGCTTGTAGAAATCCTGTGCCATTCTAATCATAAATTCTGTGCTACACAAATCATAATATTCTGTTAAGAAAAAAGCTTTAATTGTAACTACGATTTAGTGCCATAATCATTCTGCCAAGGATCCCTAAAAGACACTGTCTGTCCATTCAGTGTCGGGGGACACTGTGGCACCCTGTGAAACCCTAAATTGTCACCGTAGTGTTGTTATGGCTGGAGTTAAGAGGAGGAAGAGGTGCCGCACGCAGCCAGCACTGCCTGAACCAGGCGATGTGCTCTCTTGGTGCACGGTTCTGGGCTACCAGATTTTCATTTAAATGTCTTTCAAAACCCAATACTGAATTCATCATACAGCAAAATTAAACACTTCTGTGCAGGAAAACATGGAATAAACAGCTTTTCTTTCTCTGCACCCTTTACTTGTTCCGTGTCCTTGATATATCCACTTTTAGGAACTTATCGTCACCAGAACAAGATTTGCCTCTGGCGGCCGTGTCAGTATCCTTGGGATTTACAACACTTCTGATTTGGATGAGCTCTTACTTTCTCCCAGAGCCTCTCTTCAGCAAACATTTTAGTTTGTATAAAACATTCTTTCAGCTTTTCATCTTTTGAAGGTTTATGCGCAATTAAGTCCCTGGCATTTTCATTAATCCACAGATGGTTCTTAGGCTGCACCGGCTAATGCATCAGCCGTCGTACGTGTTACATACCGAACCGGGGGCTGTCACCAAGTGTCAGACACCCTTTTTGCTGTAGCTAAATTAAGGTGGCTCTTCTTAAATTAAAACAGACAAAAAATATGTCTGTTTGTTAAAAAATATGTCTGTTTGTTAAATTAAAACAGACAAAAAACACGAAGAGCGGCACCGCTGGTCCTTTCCCACAGCTGGGAACGTCTACTGGCCGGGGACGTACAGTTCAAACTGTGACTCAAGGCTGTGCATCCCTTGAGTACATCCAGCGGTATTCGGGCAGGTAATATAACCATGAACTCATAAAGACAGATCTCTATCAAACTTCCCTACCACCCCAGCTGTGGCCTAATTACTAGCAATATATGCTATTGCAGCTTCTAAGTGTATGCCAAAATCATGCAGTTGTAATTCTGATGACTTGGCTTCCACAGCTGACGCTGGGTCCTCTGTCTTTAACATTTTGTGTTCTACATGCACATTTTGAGCTTATCCTTTAAATACAGGCATAGCTGCCAAAATGTATGTAGTATTTTTGCTGGTTTCGTTGCAACTGTGACTCCTACCCATTGGTCTGCTTTGACTTCCTTTATATCACTTAGAACCACCTATAAGCTTCTCCTAAATGTTTTAAACTACTAACTTCAGCAACTAATTTGCCGCAAAATATAGACACTGTGCCAGGTTTACCAGTCCTAACGCAGTTGGAATAGATGGCTGAACCTCCCCCACTGTTTTAAGAAGTGAAAAGCAACCACTTCGAAGGTAGACTGATCCAAAATTAACTTTCAAAGCTCACTGTGTAGGTATTTCATCCTCATGGAATAAAATCTCAACCTGATTCAGAGCGTGTGCTTTTTTTTTCCCCCGTGTCTGTTTAAAGCCCATCTCTTGAACGCAGGCAGCAGAGTGTGAATGGTTTGAAAAAGACATTCCACCTCTCTCTCGAAACACCCCGCAGGCAATTTGTACAGGCAGGAGCACAGAGAAGAGTTTTGTCTCTTTTGGATTTGTAAGTGCTGCTGGGAACATCTGTGGACTTTGCCTTCTTCTGTCATTTATGGAGATCATGTGTCATTTTAGATTTTGTCAGAGTTGTGATAGAAGTAACTAGTCTGCTCCCCCCACTTCTCCTCATCCCTCTGCAGCCAGTCCCCCCTTAATAATTACAAAAATAACAAATATGTAGATGCTGTTATTATTGCCACCTGGTATTAAAGCTCAATGAAAAGTATTTTTAAAGAACTAACACATGATAAAGACAACACTCGAGTAATATTACTTGCATATAAAGCGACCGTGGGACTTTCCATTAGAATACTTTTGACAGAGTAAACAGTTTCTGCAGAACTGGTATCTTCTGTGGCCAACAAACACATTATTTCCTTCTGGAGGGGACTTGAACAAAGCTAGTCTGATTTGATAAATTGATCTAAAGTGCTTTCTTTTGAGTTAGTCCTACGTTAAAATGGACTGGGCTTATTGTCCAGCCTCTCATCTCCTATTATAAGCTGGGCTCCTCATCCGCCCCATGTTTAACACGTCACACTGCACATTTTTCTCCAATTATGCTGTGTGATGCGTATGTACGGGAAAGCAAAGTCAGACATGGGAATGTGGCCACCGGGCTCTCAAATCACACCTTTTATGAGGTATATAGCATTGTGCCCAACTTTTTTTATGGGCAGGCAGCACCTGCCTGCCAACCCCAGGATGGCTTGCCCAGAAAGCTGAGCAGCCATGCAGTGGTGAGGGATGTGGGGTCCGCCTGATCCGGAGGCTGCGCTGCATTTGCTATCGCAGGCAACTTAACCTGCAAGCCCAGACGAGAAAGGCTGCCTCAGGACCAAGCTCGGTAGGTGGTACAGACGCACCATAAGACAGCCTAAGTTCTCCATAAATGGAATGTATTACTGAACTTAACTTAATAAATAAATAAATAAATAAATAAATAAAAGTAGGGGGAAGGTAAACCAATGGATTCAACAGAAATTTTCCCAGGATTTTGCTTTTTATGAACATTTTTTCATTTCAGGGTGTTTTTTTCCCCTACAGCATATGAAAGGGAACATATGTTGGAATACTGGAATTTCTAGTTAAACCGTGACATACATCTGCTCTGCTTAATAGATTTGCTTAGAAAATGAGCTATTCATTGTCACAGAATGTTGTATATTTGACCTTTATAAATATGACACGAATGAAGTGAAACGACTGTTTACTGCAGCCTCTCCCAGCCCTCCCAAGGACTAGAGCCCACTGTGACAGGTGCTGTGGAAAAGCGCAGTAGGACCGTCTGTGCCACCAAAGCCTTGTGACTCCCTGACAAGCATGAAATCCATTTCCACTGTTTGTTCTCTTCATTTCAAATACTTTACTCATCACTAAAAGACATAACCTGTTCTTATATATTTCTGCTTTCCTGTTGTGCTTCCTACATCACAGCTGAGTATGAGCAGCTTATACAAAACTTTTCAGATACGTTAATAAAATAGCCTGGCCAAAAAATAATCAGCTCATCCTTGCGATGAATGAAGCCTCATGGATAGCTTGGAAAGAACTTCTTCGTCTAATTCGTTTCCTGGTTTGATTCAGTGCAAAGTAGAATCTTAGTCTTATTGATAAAGTGGTTTTAAAAGGACCATGTTTAACTATGGCTTCCAAATTTAATTTATTAGAGGACTTAAATGAGAAATGTTCGATTAAGGTGATATCCCTGAGCTAATCATTTTGGCTAAGCAGAGTTAGCCAAAAAACATTTAGCCATCTCAGATATGTTTAAATGTAATTAAATTAAAGTGATATTTGACAATGCCTTAAACATTGGTTAGGGAGAGCTAGTTTTGCCAAGATGTCAGAACTTTATCCTTAGGCAACTTCTTAAACTGAGCTCTAGCTTGAGCAACAGCAAAAATTTCCAGGGCAGGCAGGAACAAGAAATGCAGAGGAAACCTTGTTCTGGCTTATACTATGAAACTTGGACCAGATCTGGGCATACCTACTGACAACCTTGTTAACTGAACAAGGGGTGCTGATAACTTACTAGTCGCTGTCAACCAAGACAGACATTCAGCCAGCAGCTTCCTGAGAGCACCATCGTAGTTACAGATAAGGGGTAGGGCATCTAATTACTGGTTTACCATTATGTGCAGAAATGGCAAAGTTTTGTAGCCAGGACACATAGTTAAAAGACACCAAAGCCATGTCTGGATTTGATGCGAGTCTCTTCATCAACATTCCCAGAAGAAATTCAACGTCTGCCAGCAAAGAAAAAACCCTCCCAATACAGACCCTTCCAAACAACATCCCCTCCCTACATACAACTGCATATATAAATGCATATTTAGGCCCAGAATAAGCTGGAAATCCAAAGAAAGCTAGAGAATTCTTTTCCAAGATCAAGAAATACTTGGGGTTTAAAACCAGACTTGGAATCAGCTCCTCACTGATACACCTTCCCCAAAAGACCCTTCAAAACTCTGTTCTGCATTGAGCTTGAAAAATTCTGCACGGGGAGAAAAATATGTTTAAAATTACATACAGAGTGCAAAATCAAGCAGGTTGAAACAAAAACAACAACAAAAAAGTTAGTTGAAAATTACAGATCTAATCTAAAGCTCAAGTGAAATCAACAGAAAAAGTCCCACTGATGTTGCTGGACTTTGGAGTTTCACAAGGCCTCACACCATGTGCCGGGCAGCACAACACGTTTTCTTCCGTTAACCTCTTATTCCTCAGAGACAGGGGGTTTGCCAAAATAAGTCATGGAAAGGGACTAACCACATCCTTTCAGGATGCATTTGGTGAGGCGTACGGAGCAGGGTCTGCCTGTGCGCTCATCACCCGTGTCGGTGCTTGCGCGGGGCAATGGCCACGGGTGGCTCAGCCCCAGTCCCAGGGGACGCCGATGGGGCTGCGCTGGTGCCAATGTGCTGCTGCACTGGAAGCTGTGGGCAGCGTGAGCTGTCTTGAAACTCTTGGTTTAGAAAGGGAGAGGAACATGAACATACTGGGATATATCAGGCAAAATATTCATGCACGGAATGCATGAGTAAGTAGCTATCCCACGAGCGCCTGGGCAGAGGGATAATAAAGAACCATAATGGACTACATCCTACAAGCAAATGATGAAAAACATTATCCAGAAAGGAATGGAAGATTGTGGAATATGTTCATCTGCCCCAGGAGCCAGAACGGTAACCAGAAATTGTCTCTCTGAGTTTCTGATGCTCTTTCCTCACCCCACTTTTCTTCTTCCCTTTGCAGGCAGTCTGGATCCGACCCAGACCTTGCCATGCTTCCTACGCCCTAACTCCACAAAGCACATCGTGACCGCTGAGGATCAGGCACATACGGCACACTCCTTCCCCACCCTCCATAAACATTCACTGAAAGATGAAGCGCTAACAGGGTTTTTCCCGTTAACAGTTACTGGTGGCACCAGCCAAAGCGCTGGGGAGGCACAGCCAGCCCGGTACAGCCACTCCTTCTCCTCTCAAGGATATAAATCCTCAGCAGGCTCCAGGCAGCGAATTTACCACTGTCAGCCCCTGAGCTCCTCATCTTATGAAGCGAGCCAGCAGGAAAGCAAGCAGGTTCATACAGGAACTGTTTTGTTTTGGCAAAGTTGGAGGGTTTTTTTTTCTTATTCTTGTCTTTTTCTTCTCTCTCTCTCTCTCTTTTTTTTTTTTTTTTTTTTTTTTTTTTTACAGAAGTGGTTTGCATTTCGTTTTGGCACTTTCCATCAAAGCAGTTGCATCAGAAAATTCCTGACCAGCTCTAATCTTCATCGGTGCAGCTGCGCTGCGGTCGCAGGGCTACACGGCGCAGCTGGCGACCGCCCCAGGACTTCCCCGGGCGGGTGGCGGGGGGCCAGGCTGGCACCCTCCTGCCGGGGGGGGGGCATCGCCCACGCTGCCAGCCAGGTCCCCTGCTCCATCCCGGGGCATGGCCAGCTGGTTTTGTTATGTGCATGGTGTGGCCAGTACTCGGTGCTTATTCCCGCCGAGCTCCCTGTCCACCCACACGGCCACAAGAGCCGCAGGACTCTACCCTCGCTTGGGAAAAAACAGCTGTTAGTTTTGCTTTTTACACTAGAGAGTGAGTGAGTTTCTCCGGGTAGCCAGAGAAGCTGCTGCCAAAAGGAAGAAAGGGCAATAGAAGAGGTTTTTAAAGACCATAAACACAGGTGGTGGCAGCCCAGCCATAACCCAGCAGGAGGATGTGCTGGCAGAGGCTTTCCCTTAGCACCAGGGCCGGGCAGGGCTGGATCCCCACGCAGGCACGGTCCGGATGGTGTGCTCCACCTCCCTTTGCAATGTTTGAACAGGAAGTTTGATCAAAAAACAGCTTCTTGTTTTACAGCTCACAAAACCCAAACAGGGTCCGTCAGCAGGTCTTTGCTATGAACAGGGAGGCTCAGCACCTGTTGGAGGCTGGTCGAGAGGCCTGAAGAGCCACTCTCAGGTGGAACTGGCTGCTCTTTGAGATGACCGGACAGCTTATAGGAAAAGCCTACAGCCTAATTTAAACATACGCAATGATTTTTACCAATATTGATAAATAGATGCATTTTTTAAACTTGACATGGGTTATAGGTATACGTCTCTCTTTTCCCAGCTCCTCGCCATCCTGGCTTCAGGGAGCGACAGTCGCTGCCCAGTTTACCTGGACGAGTTGCGGACGTGGACCAGGGCTGCATTTGCTGCCAACAACACCAGCTGTAAATCCCCAAGGGCTTGGGTGCAGGGAGGTGGCCAGGCAGGTTAAAATTGTCATAACACAAATCAAAGGTCAACAAAGAGATTTGCCCCAAATTATGCCGTTGGTCTCATTGTATTAATTATTGTTACTTCTTTGCTGTGTGCAAGCAGACATTTCAAAATGTTGGCTTTTTGCTACATTATATGTTTGTGCATTTTATTAGACTAATTTGAAAGATTCAAAACGATGAATAAATTGCCACTCTGTTTGCTTTATCTGCTGTTGCAGCCTATGCCCAACAGATGTCACATATGAAATTCAAATTACATCTTCAAATGGAGCATGACTTGGTAATGAATAATTCAAGACATATACTGAAAATTAGAATGCTGTTTTTAAACAGTGTGTTTCTTAGCACAGGCAGCGTCAGTGGAAAAATACTCACCTATTTATCTGGCCATTTTCCACCTCTGTGAAATCATTTGAATCATTGCTGATGTTATCATCTTCAGGGACAGTCATATTCTGCAATTCAGTCAGCTCTAATCCAGCTTTGAAAGGCATCCTGGGTGAGGAACTGTACGTATCCAAGAGTTTCTCCAAATATTAGTGTTCCGTTGGTATCTCTTGACTAAACTGCAGCCACAGTGTCAGCAACCTAAACAAAACACAAGAAAAAACCCAAAGATCTATACCACCACCAACAGACAGCATTACCAGAAGAAACCAGTGAAACCTGGGAAAGAGGGACTGTCCTTACCAACCAAATTTGTATTGTTAGGAGCTCGCGTTACAACCTAAACGCATTGCAGAACAGTAGTAACCTTATATGCCTTAATGAGATCAACTTCACTAACCTTACAAATTTACCCAGTCCCGCACCCAACTGCTGAAGACAGTACTGGTATTTACAAACTGCTGAGCAAACCAATCCTATTTGTTTCAGCAAAAAAGCTTAACCACCTAAAAATTCAGGAATAAAAATTAGTTGCTTGTCCAAGTCCAGTTTCAATATTTGGTGTTCGACTTACTTCTGTATGTTCTCCACGTTGCCTCTTAAAAATATAAAATAGCTTATGTCCACGCTGTTACTAAGTGGATGGAACAGAGGGATAGAGTTATCCCAGCACTCTGTTCTGCTGATATTTGTATTCCAGGCATTTGAATACGTTAAGGCTTTTTGGTAAAGAGTATGTGCAGGGGTTGCTTTGCGTATGGTTAAACTTACTCTGAACAAGGACAGAAATGGACAAAAACAAATCCCTGAGCTCATGTATCATAGGAAGAAAGAGTAATGTATATCTTGTGTCAAGCAGTTATTAGCTAGAGATCAGGTGATCTCTCCTCTGATGGATGTGTTGCTTAAAAGCACCAAGAATAACACCAAAGGCAGATCAGACAAGTCTGCTACGGTGACATATTTCCTCATAAGCAATGCAAATCAACTGAAAGACCAATATTTTCCGGCATCCGAACTCTCTCGGCTGAGCTACAACTCCAGCTTGGTGCTGAGGCAACAGGATGTTATTCACAGACGAGCTCCTGCACCACAACCCCCTCTCAATTCCCATTTTGTGAATGAACTTTCTGCAGTATTGGCAAACAACAAGTCACCCTGGGGTACATGGTGAACGCTCAGATGCCAGATTAATTCCAGGATATTTTCAAATTCTTGGGGCTACCTCAAAACCATCAAACTGCTCGCACGCAACCAAAGAAGCTCGAGCATCCCCGGCTCTTGCAGGGCACTACGTTGAGGCAGAAGGACATAGTTCACTTCTTCAGTTATGACATCTGCCTGTTTCAAATTAAGTTTACAAGACCCAGTACTTCTGGTTTATACCACATCCCCACCACGCAGAAAAGGCCTTTGCAAATGAGCTCGTTTTCCCCCTGTAAATACTTTCTCAGAAACGTCATTCTATCTTGAAGATTACATGTGCTCTCAACATTTCCTCAAGAGCCCAAACTGTCCAAATTTCAGGTGCAAAGTTTAAAGGTAAGCCTCGAGGCTTAGAGCAGGGCAGGATCTGCTCTTTTCTCCTGAAGGAGCAACTAAGCAGGTTTTGGGGGTGGCAGACAGGGCCTGGTACAACCCGGTGCGAGGACTGGGGGGAGGGAATGTGAGCTGGGTCCTTTTCAACCTCTCTACAGAAGAGATTTCCACTAGAGATGCCAGGGGAGCAACCGCTTGGGTATTAAAATGTTGGCACAATAGAAGAAAAGAAAAAAAAAAAAAGGATTTAAGCTGTGATAAATAAATGCCGACTGGCAAGCACAGGGTGCTTTTAGCAGTGACATTCTGGAACAGTCCTCCCGGAGGCTGTAGGGATAAAATAGTCTACCTATTTTGGAAGAGAAGCACAATCTTTTTATAAAAGGATAAAGCCACAGGAGATGGTGACTGCTGAGGTGGCAAGGACCGAGCCCGCTGAATCCTGAAGCTACTTGTGACCATGAGTTCCTAAAATAAACAATTCCTTAACAGACGCGACAACGTCTGTACCGAGATCTGTATCCCCTGGCATTTAAAAAACTGCGTAAAGGTTTGCCTAAGATTCAAGCGGAGCAGCTTTCCCTTTGGGCACCGTTTTGCATCGTGGTCCCCGAGGATGATTTTCAGAACTGCCTTGACATCGCCTGTGCTTAATAAATTCCCCATTAAGTGTTTCAGAAGCAGGTGCTGAAATTAGCGCTCCGGTGAGGTAAAGAGCGTGCCGGAGAGCAGACTCCCCAGCTCACTGAGGTGCAGCTCCCGCTTCGCGCCGTTCTCCCCCTCTGGAGCTGAGATGCTGCAAGGCCAGACCGGCAAGAAAACGGCTCGCTGCTTTATTCGCAAGGAATCTTTGTGATGCATAAATGACAAACTTTTTGTTTGTTTGTTTGTTTTAACCAAACCTCCTGACTCTACAAAAAAAAAAATTGATTGAATGAAGGTGCAGCAAAAGCTCGGTGCAAGCAGTGCCAGCTGAAGCACCAGCCATGGTTTCGGCAGATCCCGGGTTTCAGGCAGATGAGTTGCCCCTGGAGCAGCATGACAGCAGATGCATCTTTGAATCTGCCTCAGCTTCTTGCTAGGTTAAGTGATTTATTAAAAAAAAAACAAAACACCACCACCAAACAAACCCCTGAAACCAAAAAATTGTGGAGTGAAATAGTGCATTGCACTTCCAAGTATGAGAAAACCCGGTCTCCGCACCAAAACACAAAGGAGGCTGAAGGGAGGGTGGTGGGGGACAAAAACTTTCACTGTCACAGCAGGAACTCATCGCAAAGCCTTGGCAAAGGATAACCACCTCGTCCTTAGCACCTCCATCTGTAAAATGAAGATGATAATAGCGACAATAGCACTCAGTTTGTGAAGCGCTTGCAGATGCAGAGGGAAAGGGTGATAGAAGTGTTGATACCTGGAAAAAAAACCACTATGCAAACTGCAATTTTTTTTCAAAGTTAACTTTACCTTACACATATACAGAGCAAACCCTTTGTCATTGCTAATCACCCTAGGCACCCTCCAAAGTGAGTGGAGTACAGGTGGTCACGTGAATTCCACCCCCAAATCACCTATTATAGATTTCAAGTTAATGGATGCGACAAAACGCAGAGTCTAAATAAAATCTACAGGCCGAAAGAGTAGGGTTCATGTCAACTGGCTTTATACCCTACAAGCTGAGTGTCCGCTCCAGGCTCATCACTTGACCTCTACAGCTGAGCCAGGCGCTGCCAGAGGACAATCCACCCCAGCCCCCGGGAAGGGTTTGCAACCACCCTCAGCTGCTCACTTCCACACTGGGAGGGTTGGGATAAGCAAGTCGCCACCTCAGGGGTAGGTGCCACTAATGCTGTGGGAAGAAAAAAAAAACAAATAAAAAAATTGCTTCAACTAATAAAAATTCACCGTGTGTTGATGCTGAGCTGTACTGGAAGCAGCATGGTAGCATTTTTACTTTTAAGGCCTTTTCATTCAAGAAACATCATGAAATAAAAAAGCTATCTTGGCAAAAGTTCCTAGACTGAGCTTTATTCCTAATTTCTGTCGAAAGGCAGTATATAATCATGTGAAGAGTGACTGTAGCAATCCCAATCACTTCCAGTCACTGAGCCTACTACTCTGCCCAGCCTGAAACCTCCCAAAAAGAAAACTTCCAGATACCTGCCATCAAACCTCTCTCTCCAGGCACACACACATAGTAAATCGACAAGAAGAAATAAGAATTTTGCTCTTCAAACTTTTCCACTCACGTGGGCAAACACTCCTCCTTGAAGGAGGAATCACCCTGAGAGAAACCCAGGAAAGAGCTAATGACCCTTCTAAAGGATTCTCAAAGGTCTGTGTTTGGTAGTTGATCCAGTCCCTCTGTTTAGTAGAAAAAGCACTGCTCTGGCCTAGGAGCTTGGCTTTCTCTTTAAACATCCCATGACATGCCTTGTAAAACCCATCATGGATAATTTACTCATCGTGTGCTCCTTGGAGAATATGGGAAAGATTACAACCGGTCACAGACTTCAGAAGGAGGACTGTGAGATGACACAAGTAGATAAAATGAGTTTATTTTTCTCAAGGATACTGAGACCTTCACAAGCCATTGAAACACATTCCAAGAACTGGGGTCATTTTTTCTGTTGCCTTCTGAAAATTAAAAAAAAAAAATTAATAAAATCCCTGCAACTCCATTTTTCTGGACTGCTAAAATTCCACAACAGGAGTAATGGGCTCAAAAAGTCTGCATTTGAAAAAATATGGTAATACAGACAATCTAACTTTATTTCTCCTGCTGGCTCAAGCATGAATCCTTTCTGGACAGTATCTGGAAAAGGTGTAATCTCAGAAGTTATGTTTTTCAGAAGTTGTGAATGTCTCAAAAAGTTTTGTTTGGAGTTTTCTTTGGTTTTTTTTTTGTTTGTTTGTTTGCTAGAAGTTCTGGTTTTAACAGTAACATCAATCTTGGTGGTAACAGTGATGGCTTAATCCACAGGCCATTCTTTTCATATCCGGTGAATCACATCATTCAAAAAGTACCATCTTAAGACACATGGCCGCCCAAAAGCTGACCCAGCATGCGAGAGGCGTTTGGGTAAGTGGTCGGGCTGGACACCACCTCGCCTGTCTCTGGGCATGGTTTTTGTCACGTGCCCTCACACACTCACTGGGCACTTCATTCACCGAGCGCTACCCGCAGTCAAACGGTCTTGGGGATGGCAAATATCCAAGACACGCTAAGCAATTTTAACTATGAAATTCAAGATAATTTGCTTAAAAGCTGAAATATGACTCAACTTTCTTCTCAAAGGGAGTTTTGCCAAAATCTCCTCTTGGTCGGTTACGAGTCATCAGAATCCAGCGCTTGAGTTTCACACAAGCTGTTTTTATTCCTGCAAAGCCTGAGATGTGAGACGTCTTTCTTTGCTCATACTTTTGAAAGTTGTCTCAAAGAAGAGCAATATGACCAGTAAGTCACCATGGATATAAATAATGAAACACTGAGCCTGAAACTCTGTGTACGGACTATTCACTTAAAAGACAAAAAGCAAGAATAGGCTTTATACGTAACAGTATCACATTGGGAGGTGGGGAAGCAACTCTCTCCTTTTTGTTCAGCGTTAGTGAACAAAATTAGTTAGCGGAGAAGCAACTACCTCCTTTTTGTTTGGCATTAGTGACACCTGACATGCGGAACACAAAGCTCCCGATTTACTTGTCATCTACAGGAAGGACAAAACAGAGAGATTAGAGAAGAGCCACCGAGATAACAAAGAGCTTGGAAATTAAAGACTGACTCACATCCACTGAGCAAACATCTGCAGTGTTTGAAATGTCATTGCCTCCAGCTCCTCGGTACTGCCCCTCTGCAGCCGGCTGCAGCCACAGGACCGGAGGAAGGAAGCGGGTTCCCCTCGGCCCTGCTGGTGGCCCTGCTGGTGGCCCAGCCCCGGTGGGCTCGAGGATGCCACGGAGAACCACCGAGGTGCCGGCACGCACCCGTCCTGCCCACCAGCAGTGGCGAATGTGGCGGCTGGAAGGCCTTCCAGCTGCTGCAGCTGTTTGCTTGGTGGCTGCAAGCCATCACCTTTCCTTTCCAGACTCCTCCTCTCTCACACAGCCCCCACTGCATGAAAAACAGTTAAAAGATAAGGTGTGGGGGGAAACAAACAAGTGACAGAAGACTTGAGAAGGAAGCTCAGAGAAGGATGCTATAAAAAAGAAGCGAAGAGCACAATTGTGGATTCTCAAGCTTTCCCTCGGTACCGTGTGACCTTGCGCTGCAACAGGAAAATGTTCCTGCTTGGCCCCATTGCTCTCCACACTGCCCTTCCATGCTGCCATAAAGAAAGGGAAGACAGTCCCAAATTAAGTCTCGACAGGCTACTCAGCTGATCAAAGGCAGGCAAATAAGAAATCATAAAATCCCAGTCTGATTCACCCAGTGATTCATTACTTTAGGCAAAACACTTAAAGATGAGCCATAAAGGAAAATGGTTTTAAGTACATTTTTGTTTTGAGCCCTTCCCAGTCAATTTAAGGAAGGCATTTGGCAGAGGAATATAGTCACATTTTTTCCTAATTATATTTCTCTGTGAAATTTTCTCAACAGCCTCGGTTTTGCTGAAGAGATCCCAGAACGCACCGCCACAAATAAACGAACTCTTGTCTGCCACAGATAGTGCAAGCGCTGTATGAGTGGGGTTTCACGGGCTACAGCAATGAAACAGTCTATCGAGATGTATTTGTAAGGGTTAAATATCAGCTCTGAAATTCTTATTTAAAATAAATTTTATACTACGGAAGGAAGAACCCTTTGCATAAGTTCATATGTAACTCACATTGTCTCCTGCCCCAGTTTACAAGTAATTTCTTTGCTTCAGTTTTCTTGACTGTAGGAGACTCAAAGTAATATTTACCCGATAAGCTTGTACAAATACTATGAGAGTTAACTGCAAAAGGGCCGTGAAACACTTTCAACATGAAAAAGCTGCCATTTTTCCCAAGAGTGGCCGCTCAAACTTCTTGGGTTGGATTAAGGTCACAGCAATAAATATCTACCAGAAAGGAAACTGAATTCAGGCTTAGAATATTTAAATATTCCCACGGCATTACATTTGCCTTCACAATACAAACTTTTAAAGCAGTGGTTATTGTCACGCTATGCGCTAAGCGTGTTTCTACAGAACTGAGCAAGCTGAGAAAAAGACAGGGGAGATCACAGGACGAAGGAAAGCCCCATTTCTGCTCAGTCACCACTCTCCCCCGGTAAAGAATAAACCCCAAAACCAGAAAACCCCAACAAAACGTAGGACAGAGATCCAGGATGAGCAGTCCGCAGGCAGAGGGGCTGAGAGCGCCCCCCCCCCCTTCCATCCTTTAAAACCCTTATATAAAGCAGGATTTGGACATGAAGGAGAATTGCTCCTCCATGTTCTACACCAGTCTGCAGGAAGCCTGGAACGACTCGGAGGAGGATAACCCACTGCACAGGGGGGTGTGGAGTGTGGCGCTGGCTGCCAACGCGTCTCCTGTCCTCACCAGGGCTGGAGAGCCCAGTTGGTCCAACTACAGCATAAATAGTCTCCAGTGACAAGACAGAGGATGCTGCAGTGTGCTTCAGTGAAGTGCTCTCTCTATGGTGCCTCTTAAAAAGAAAAAAAAAAAAAAAAAAAAAAGCACAACAAAAGCCCTTCCAAAACGGCAAAGTCAAATAGGAGTCACTCAGTACGACAGTGAAGCAGATCCCATTTTAGTCAGTGAATTTCCACCGAGCCACAGCAGAAGGCCTCTCTGCTCACCAGCAGTATGGCAATTCCTACATTTCAGGTAGGTTTTGTCAGTCTGTTTCAGCGCAATTTCTGCACCGGCTCCTACCCTCAAAAAGGGGTGTTATTGATACTCTGTATCCTTCAGCAACAGATGGAATTTCGCTTTAGAGGCTTTTTAAACAAAGTTGGTATTTTGGTGGCAAATGAAGTAAAAGTTAGATGGCAGGATGCTCTCTCTTTCTCCTCCTGTAGCTGTTTTTACTTCTGATCTAAGATAGTTAGAGTATCTTTTTTCTTTCTTTCTTTTTTTTTTTCTCTTTTCTTCCAGGATGCATTTTATCAATTAACAAGGGTCTATTCCTAATACCTTACTTTTAGAGCAATGGCTGGTCCATGTTATTTTGCCTTTCAAGCACGTGTAAAACCCAAACAAACCTAAAGGTGAATGAAGCATCGCAAAGCGCAGGTGACTACCATTCGGAATAGAGGTTAGCAGAAATGCCCCAAAGCTCTTCGTGGGACACTGAATAGCCTAAGGACATGTGGCGGGTTCAGCTGGTGGCACAAGCAGGCTGTAGCTTCACCTTCCATAAAACCAGCTGCCAACCAGGGAGGGTATTTCAGCCCTTCTAGTGTCACATGAACAAAGCACGGCTTTACACACCTCCTCGTCTCCTCTTTCACAGGGAGACCCGTCCTAGCTACAGGTTGCATTACAAACTCTGCAAAACAATGGAGCAAACCCCCTGCCATAAGAGCAGGCTGGACCTATATACCCGTGAGCGAACGCACATCCAAGGCACCCAAAGCTGCCCCTTTTTGTTCTCGCCTTGGGCTCATTAAAAGCCAGCAGCTTAGCTGTTACTATGTATTTACGGGCAAACACTCACTCACACACACACTCACTCACTCACACACACACACACACACACGGACACACACGCAGAGACACGCGTGCGCGCCGTGGGCCCAGCCTGCATTTTCTGAATACCGTGAAACTTCCCGGCGCTGCCCCTCTGGCAGCGCCGGCTTTAAGGGAAAGGCAGGAGCGATCCCCGGCGAGGCGGGGGTGAACCCGCGGCCGCGCATCTTGCGGGGGCTGCGGCACACGCGGCCCGGGCCGCGCACTTCCAGCCATCACATTCGCCAGGCTGAAACTATTTCATTTTATTTATTTTTTTTGGCGCTGACAGCGAAAGCTCCTAGCTGCCGACTGCCGGTTTGGTTTTTTTTTGTTTTGTTTTATTTCCCGTTTTTTTTTTTTTTTATTTTATTTTTGAAAGGCACGCCGCAGCGGCTCGCCACGGCAGCATCCCGGCGAGCCTGCTCCCCCCCACCTCGCCGCCCCGCCGGCCGCGGTGAGATGCCGCATGGCCGGCTCCGCCGCCCTCCTTTCCCCTCCCGCAACGATGCCGCTGGGCTCCCCCATCCCCTCCCCGACTCGCTCCGCGCATTTTTAAGGTTTGAAATCGGCAGGCCCGGAGGGGGAAGGAGGCAGGTTTGGCGGGGAGAGGCGGGGGGAAGCTGCGCAAACGGCGGAGACAAAGCGGCGGGCTCCGGCCCGCGCTGCGCGGCCGCGGCGCGGAGACAAAGGCTGCGCGGGGAGCCGCGTCCCCGTCCCTGTCCCCGTCCCCGTCCCCGTCTCCCCCCCTCCCCCGATTGCATCAGCTGCTGCCTACCTTCCCCAGGAGCCGCGGGGATCCCCCGAGGAATAATCCACCCTCTCCGGCGGGAGCCGGCCGGAGCACCCCGACAAATAATTACAGTGTTAATAATAAAATAAAATTAAAAAAAAAAATTAAGGAAAAGGGGCGAGCACGGGAGGGGGGAATTAAATTGGCGAAACGAAGACGGCGAGGAAGATGCCGCTCCTCCTCCCGCCGCGGGTGTGTGCATGTGGAGGTGGGCGGGCGAGCAGGCGGGAGCGCGCCGGGCGCGCCGCCGCGCCAGGGCCAGGGCCGGGGCCGGGGCCGGGGCCGCGCCGCCAGGTGCTGCGGGACGCGGAGCCCCGCGCAACCCCCGCGCAACCCCCGCGGCGCCGCCTCCCGCGGCCGCCCGCTCGCACGTGGCCCCCGGCAGGGGACCCCCCCCCGACCCCCCCGCCGCATGGACTTGCAGCACCTTTCTTTTTTCAAAAAACATTTTTTTTTTTACTCTTTTTACGACAACAACAGCGAAATACCATTTTTTCTGTCTCTTTTTAGGCCACGGCTTGCCCACGGGAGAAACCCTCCTCCAGGCAGGCTGGGTTTTTGCGGCGTTTTCCCCGAAATGGCCACGGAAGATCTGGCATCATCATGTTACCCAATTTCCTGTTTCGTCATGCAAAATATATAACCTGAAAATGCTGCCATTTGTGTGAGAGGTCAGAGCATTTCCAACTGGGGCAAAGACATGCTTTTCAGTTACAAAGGGGGATTTGATGTACAGGGTGATTTGCCGTAGCTTGTTATTTCCATCCTAATCTCTCGAAAGCATTGCATGGGCTTTTTGGTTCGGGGAAAAAAACTTTTTAAGAACAAACCTGAAGCAAGATGGCATTGCAGCCGACAAGTTTGAGACTGTCGTCCTTGGTTTCACTCCACGCAAGGTGTCACTTGCATGGGGTATCACAAAGCAAAAAGTAAAAGGATGCTAGAGCGTGCGGGTTTGGGGACAGTTGGCCTGGCCACCCGTGGAGGGGGGACGGCTGCTGGGAATCTCTCGTGGCAGCTTCTTGAGGTGTTTGTTCTGGAAGTTCCCCTACCAGGTCTCCTAAATGTCAGGCCAAAAAGGCAGATGACACACAAGAACAACTGTGGTTTTCAAATTACCACCTTTGCATGTACAAGTTGGTTTCCCATTTTAGTGCTCATACTGCATTTTTTTTTCACTAGGGTAGCTCTTTGAATGTGAAGCGCTGTGCAAACAGTAATTTAATTAACACCCATCGCACCCCGCTAGGACGAAAGCCATATCATCGTGGTATTGAGGGTGAAGGTGGAGGAAGCGCTAGCTGCCTGAGGTTGTTAAGCCAAGGATTGCTCTTTCAACACTTCCTCATGCGAATAAACCTCTCTGGGGCTCACACCAGTAGAAATTTCAGATCAACAAAGGATGTGGGGTCGGATTCCAAGCTTGGGGCTTGACTCGCTATCCAGACTGATATGCCAGACACCATCCCTGAAAGCAAAGAAGAAAGTAGTTGCAATTCACTCTTACTCAATTAGACTTATTTCTCTTCAACCTCCCGCCAAAACTGCTGAATAAAAATGTGTATTGTGTAGTGGCTGTGGTCGGGTGGTATTGTTGTATATAGGGAATATATATATTCTGTATATATATGTATCGTATAGAGGGAATAAGAAGAAACTCGACTTTGTTTCTTTAAAACAAAATGTAATTAGGCTGACTACCAGGCGAATTTGTTGCGTTCTGTTACCACCACTCATTTTATACCTGCAAAGGCAGGCCTTTTCTACCTTACGGATGATTTGATTCTTACCTTGTCATGTACATTCTTGGAAGAAAGGCAATTATTTTTCTTGGGATTTGGAAAAAATCTTTTTAGCATATCTTAACACAGCTCCACAAAAATGATAGCACTTCTCAGAAATGAAAACTATTTTACTTTTTTACTTTGCACTTTTAGTATTTCATGTCTCTCCACTCTTCCCCTCAATAGGGGGGGGTCAATTCAATTTCTGACTTGGTTCTGTTTGCCTTCAGGTTCTGTGAAACCTTGATGCTTGTGACCAGTATCTTCCAGTTCTACCTTTTATGATTTCTTGTAAGCTTTTTTTCAATAGGTTTTCATGCCTTTCACTCCTTATTGACCTTATTCACTCCTCCTGGGTCTTTCTCTTTATCCTTTTCACTTATAATCTCATTCCTATATCTGGTTTCAGATATACTGAAGATTCAGGAATTTGCTTTTACATTTCAAACCCATCATTGTTCTTCCTCTTGTCTGTCTAGAACTGGCAGTTCTCTTCTTGGATGCCTTTCAATGCACTTTTATCTAGTCAAAATGGATCCTCTTCTCTTTCCTCTGAAATAGCCCTGAGCCCTTCTCTGTCTGTGATAACACCGTTCCCATCCTGCTTTTGTTCAGACCTGCAACTTCCAAATGATCTTTAGATTATATTTTGGCTGCCTAAAATGCATCAACAGCCGCATTCATTTTCAGAACTACACTCTGAAGTGCAATGTTCTTCCAGAGTCTGGAAAATTCCCTTCTAAAGTGTTCTTCAAAAAATTACGCTTATTGACTAGCTTAAACTGTCTAATGGAAACTGCAGGTACAAACCAAGAAAAATATACCTACATGAGAAAAGTGAACTTAAATCAAAAGACACCATGTACTTCTTTGTTTGACTAAATTATCACACGTGTGACATTTGGCAAGCTTCTCCACGCACAGCTTATGAATGCTGTTTGATTTGGGGTGCATTTTATTGAAAATGGGGCTTGGTTGGCTTCTTTGCTGTCCTGTGCTTCCAAATTGCAGTGGAGCCTACGAAAGATTCCAAGCACAATTCTTGCACCTGGCACAAAGCTGATGACAGAGGGTCATTAAATTTGGATGATTACCCGTCCAAATATTTTACCCCTGGGCAAATATATGGCTACGGGCCAGGGGAAAGTGCTTGCTGGAGTTGGAGGTAGCTGTGCCTGGGGCAGGGGGATTCACAGCCGATGTGATGAGCCTGACAGGAGGAGCTGGAGGTGCTCACAGAGTTCTCTTCACCTCTATTTTAGTACATCCGTCATTGGCATGTTTGAACTTACATGTTCGTACTTGCGTGAAAGAGAGGAGAATAAAGAGAACAGATGAGAAGCGGAAAGCCAGCTGAAGGAGAAAAATCCTGTGTTTTGGAGAGAAGCTGCTTGCTGCCAGAAAGCAACCTTGAACATCTTTGAAGTCTCTGACTGGCCTTCAGGAACGGCCAAGAGTGATGAAGAAGCTCAGGGTGTAGGCAACGTCTATTTTTGCACCTCAGTGCTGCATCTACATCTTGTGCTAGTTGAAATAAAAAGCGTATAGGCTTTTGGGGCTTTTTTTGTTTCATTTGTTTTTTTGGAATTAAGACTTTTTATCCATTTGCTGCAGAGAGCCCATGAGCTTAGGTCTGAAGCCCTCAGCACAGGAAAGACATGGGCCTGTTGGAGCGGGTCCAGAGGAGGGACACAAAAATGCTCAGAGGGCTGGAGCACCTCTGCTATAACGACAGGCTGAGGGTGTTGGGGTTGTTCAGCCTGGAGAAGAGAAGGCTCCGGGGAGACCTTATTGCAGCCTTTCAGTACTTAAAGGGGGCCTACAGGAAAGATGGGGAGGGACTTTTTAGCAGGGCCTGTTGCGTTAGGACAAGGGGTAATGGCTTTAAACTAAAAGGGGGAAGATTCAGACTAGATCTAAGGAAGAAATTTTTTATGAGGGTGATGAAACCCTGGAACAGGTTGCCCAGAGAGGTGGTAGATGCCCCATCCCTGAAAACATTCAAGGTCAGGTTGGACGGGGCTCTGAGCAACCTCATCTAGTTGAAGATGCCCTTGCTCATTGCAGGGGGGAAGATGAACTAGATGGCCTTTAAAGGTCCCTTCCAACCCATTCTATGATTCTATTCTATGATTCCATGATAAGGCAGCCTCTAAGCTATGGGGCTGCTCACAGGAGGGGGGCAGTACTGGTCCTCTTTTAGGAAGTAGTTAGACAGTGTCTAGTAGTTAGTCTCTTCCCACCATGGCTTCACAGAGATGTGGGTGTTGCAGATGTGCTGCAGGCAGGAAGAAGTTGCTTGTACCTACTTGGGCTGAGGGTGGTTCAAGCCCAAACATACCATGGGGCCCACTGAGGTGGATGAACTCTTCCAGGGTGGTACAGTGAGCTATTGCACCAGCCAGTGCAACTTTTCTCTTGGAAATAAAGTAAAGTTTTCAACAAATATCTATAATTTCTCTAGTCTCGATGCTGGGATTTGCTATCAGACAAAAATAAAGGTTTCTTGAAAATCTACTACCATGCTAAAAGCCTGCTGGTGCTAGAAGAGTCCCAACTTGATTCTGTGACATTAGTTGAGTAGGATATTTTGCCTAGCAGCTGAGCAAGGAGAAACATCACTGACTATGATGCGTAATGTACGATCTGTACATGACTGGTCTTGCACGATACTCTGAAAAGAACTGCCCACACTTGTCACAGACTTCGTGAACACCGATAGCATCAACTGTGTTTAAACATGTGTTCAGCCGCCTCCAACTCTGCACGTTGAGACAATCCATTTTCGAGGGCTGCGAAATCTTGCATGCATGTCTGTGACTCTGTGATCATGAGATAGTATCATTTGTTAGTTTCCTGGCCAAAGTGTGGTATACAGCTACAATGACTAACCCTGGTTTAGTAGGAGGAGTTCTCTTCTGCTCTTCCTCTTTAGATTCAGGAGTTCATGGAACGAACCAGGTAGATGTGCTTTTTTCTCCTTACTTTCTGATCATCTGCTCTAACTCTTTTCTTTGGTCAGAACAAGTGTTTTACTGGAATACAAAGGTTTCAAACTTCTTGCGTGAGGCTAAGGAAATAGCAGTGACTAAAACAGAGAGATATGCAAGTATGATAGATGCCTGTAGTGGTAGTAAAAGCTTCACTTAGACACACTTTAGAAGTATGTGTAATGAAATGCTCTTTTGTTTAATCACGTTTAAGGTGTTGCTTCTTACCATCAATTTATAGTGCTATAGACCAATTTATATGGTCTGAGTAGATCATAAAACTTTGATGTTTCTGAAATGAATGAATTCAGACTTTGTTGTAACCATGATGATGAGTTGTGTGACAACACAAAGAGGAGAACCTCGCTCCTTTTCCCCAGAAAAGGATATTTTTTGCCATTCCATTTGTATAGAGTAATTTTAAAGGCTTGCTCAGCATTTTGAGGGATAGCACCTGTTATGTCAGGTTGCCAGAAATGGTCCTGGCAACTTGCAACTCCTAGTCCCAGCATAAGGCATAGCTATGGAAGATGGGATGTGTCTAGAAACATGAAATAATTGATAAGTGCTGTGAATTAAATTATACTAAAGATGATTTACTTAATCTGGGACTGGCCTGCTAGTGCACAGCCCGATAATTGAATTCTCCGCTGTTAAAAAAGATAGATTAAAAGATACATATATGAAAGAAAAAAAGATGAAAGTTTAATTCAGACCTTGTGTGCCAAATATCCAAATCCATATCATTAGTTAAAAGCATTCAGAGTTGCTAAGCATCTTTCACCACTGCTTAAATCCATGGGAGCTGAGGGAACTCAGTATCTCTAGCAATCAGAGCGCTCATTTTCCTGACTGTGTATGAAATTAAATGCTAACCTGTTAGTAACCAGGTAGCACATACTGACCTTTTAGTAATACGACAATAATGTATCTTGGAGAAGTTATGGTATCATGAAACATCATGAAATGAGTGAATCTGGAAAAAAAAAAAAAAAAAGGACTGAATTCTTATTTTTAACAATTCCCATCTAATAAAATTACTTAAGCTTTTCATGATGGTGGTAAAATGATGAACTCTTTAAATCACCACAGTAAAGAAACAACCGATAAAGATTAGCTTTACACACACGAAATTCATACTCAAGGAGCAGAGGTCTAGGTTAAAATGAAATCCTTTAAGAACACCTTGATGGCTAGTATTTTTTAAAAGAATAAAACAAAATAAAGCTATTGCCATGTCCAAGGACATGTTGGGAAGTATTGCTGAAATACAGCAGAAATAGTAAGCTTATTTAAGAGCTGAGGTTGTTAACACATCTGTAAGACAGGGCAGATGCCTCACGTGGAGCCCGGTACCCATCCCATGGTTCCTCTGGTATTTACTTTGGCTTTTGCCATTCTTTAAAATGCAAACAAATTCCAATTTCATTAAACCTAAATGAAATCAGTGAAAGCAAAATTTAATCCATAATTCACAAGGTTTTGGGTATCGTGTTCTGCGCAAGTCCTTCCCTGGAGACCGTGACAGTGCTGTAGGCCAAAGCAATGTTCTGTGCGTGCGTGTTCAGTGGTTATTAAAAGTGCATGCATTTAATAATGTGTTTATGGTGGAGTCAAGCTCTGTGGAAAAAAACATTAAATGGATGAAATTAAGCTAACTGGAACTTCATGTTATAAATATAGCCAAACTTCCTGATCTGCTCCAGACAGGGAAGTCTCCAGCACTGCTGGTATGGCTGCTTCCCTCGAGCCTCCCTCGCAGCACGGAGCTGGTCAACGCCATCACACCTCCCTGCTGTGCTCCTGAGCTCGAGCTGCAAATAAGGAAAAAAAGGCAAATAGCAGACAAAAATATCAAAGTATACAGGTCTACTAGCAGCTGTGCTTAAAAACATTCTGAGGTACCTGTGCGGTAACCTATTTCTCTTTCTGCTTTTGGGCTTCATATAGCAGCTGTCATTACAGTAATGAAGTGATTAGATCTGCTCTGTTGCCT
This sequence comes from Rissa tridactyla, assembly GCF_028500815.1. Classification (NCBI taxonomy): domain Eukaryota; kingdom Metazoa; phylum Chordata; class Aves; order Charadriiformes; family Laridae; genus Rissa; species Rissa tridactyla. The sequence continues at coordinate 185,350,106 of NC_071466.1, read as the reverse complement.
AATTACAGGACTAGAAATGGCATGCATTCCTGCAATCTAGTTAAGTACTCCATATCTGAATCCTCTGATTTCAAGGGTAGTCTTTGGGAAATTATCTTTAGAGCACATAATTTATTTTTTTTTAAAGTGCACTTGATTGAAGTGAGGAGTCTATCATATTGTAGAATTATTGATTATGATAAGTACTTTGAACTTACACAGTGTTTTTCATCCCAGAATCTCCTAGTATTTTGCTACAAGGGGGAAGTATTATTAGTCCCACTGCAGATTGCAAACTTGGAGGAAAAATAAGAGAATATATTATTTATTTAGGATTCCCATCAAATGGTGGAACAAGACTAGGTAGTTCAAGACTGGCTACCCTTTGCTTTAATGTCCTTGAGGGGATCCTACAAGCAAAAGACTTTCTGTTGCATTTCTTTAGGATGAAGAGTCTTCCATGCAGGTCCTGGTGCTACAGATTTTGGGTACAAAACGAGACTGCTGGCAGCCTCCAGTTGGACGCAGCACTTGCAAGTTTTCATTCCCAGAGTAGTTCCCGTCTCTTTGTACAGTAACCAGGAAGTTCTCTGTGGTCATATTAATGATAGGAGCACAGTATTACAAGAGAAAAGATGTTTTAAAAGATTACCTTAATTATCAGTATATGCGTCTACAGAGGTAGGTCTGCCTTTATGCCAGCTCCTGACATCTTTGGAAATGGAAAGCCAAACCTGGTCCCTATAAGGTTTTATTGTCTGTTTTGTTGTCTTCCAGCAGCTGTATATTTGCCCACCTAAAATGTGTTGCAGGAGTTGTGGGCTTATATCCTTCTCCTGTCTGGGCTTACATCCCTATAATGTCCTATCTGGGACGCTTGGTGTGACCAGAAGTTGAGCATCCAAGTGAACACCACCTGCCTTGTCCTACAGCCTCTTCTGGTAAACGGGGGTTGGCGGAATTTGCTGTTCACTTAGCAATGCATACAACTAATTGTGTACATTCTTACAGCAAACAAGATAATGATTATCAGTGGAACATGCACAACTCAAACATCGGTAGAAGCTCTTCGCACCGGAAAAGGGATTCAGTAGTTTTGATTCCCACTGCTTTATCTCATCTACAAGTCCCTCCTGTTTTACCATCTGTTTCACATTGCTTAGTCAGAAGATGAAAAAATCAGGTAACATTTTAACAAAGCTGTGTCAGAGGAAAAGTACAATAAAATTTCTAAGACCCATGTAAAAGTTTAAAGGTTGGTTTAAAAGAAATTATCCCGAGGTAAGGGACAGTAGAAAAAATTCTCACAAGATCAGAGTCCAACACGTGCTTTACCAGTAGACATGGTGTATAAAGCTCTGGGTAACCAGAAAGCAGAAGATATATTACAATATGTAGTATATATAAATATATCTATATTACTATTTTGTAGAGAAAATTTACAAATATATGTAGAGCATACATTATATGTTAGCAGATGTCTACTGTATGTCTATAATAAATAAATTTTTAAAAAGATGCAAATGGGTTTAGAATGTGTATTTGATGCGTGAACTAGACTGCAGTTTTTCGGAGTGTTCTTAGTTCAAAATGGCCATTAGAAAACGCTGTCTTCCTAAAGCCTTGCCTTGGCAGCAAATCATAGCCTGATCCTGCAAATTTTGTGTGCTCAGTTACCGAAGTCGCATTGGAAATATTGTTATGGACTGGCATACACAAACCTGCCTGGACCAATACGTTTTTACTATTACCCTGATGCGGTTGTAAAAGGAAGGAGGAAGTGCATTTTGTAAATGTGTTCTGAAATATTAATGTTCATTGCAAATTCTACCTGATTCAGGTTGCAGATGCTTTTCTAAAAGATTGTCATCTAAAAATGCTGGTTTCAGAAGAGTCACGGTGCCGGTTTTGCAGAGTCCATCACCCCGCTTCACTCCCCGTGTGCGGGGGGCTGCGGGAAGTCACATCTTCGGCAGTCTCAGGCATTGTTAGGGCTGACTGGAAGCTCCTTGAAGTCAATGAAGACAGGCAGGTAAATAAAATATAGCCTGCACTGAAATACTTTCTCAAATTTGGTCCATAATGGGATGACCAGGAAGTAACGATGTAAATAATTGCTCAGAAGTTACAAGGGTCCAGAGGGAAGGAGCAGCCCGGGGAGGAGCATGCCTCCATCATTGGCTGTGGTTGCACAGACGTCTCTTTTGCTTTGAGCCAGGCTGGGGTCCAGGTTAAGAAGAACACTCCCCAAGCCTTGAGCTCAGATCAGTTCCCAGAAGGGCCGGTGCAGAGACAGAAACAGGCAGGTGGTGCCCAGGCTGCTTTGCTGCCCCAAAGCCTGTGCTGGCATTTTTAACTGACGTGAGTTGTCCACAAGAACTTGTCTGGGCCCCGACTTCCCACCGTTGGACAAGGGACTTTTTCTCCCACCCCTTCTTGTCCCCTTCCCAGACTGGGTGCTCAAGAGTCCCCGCTGTGCTGTTGTTTGCCCTGTACCAGAGCAAGTCCCTTTCTGGGACCCAGGCATCCTCAGTGGAGACACACCAGCACTGGAGGTGGCCGGGGCAGGGCTGGGGTGGTGGGACCAGAGCAGGGTCACAGAGTTGCCAGACTCCCTGAGGGATGTCTGAAAATACAGGGGAAGGGGCAGGTGATGCAAACCTCCAGTAAGACTGAGAAAGGACACTTTATGTGACAGCCTGGAGGGAGCACGGGAGCTTGCCCTGCACCCTGCGGTGGGAAGCGCAGCCCTATAAGATCTACGCGGCTCTCTGGATTATAAACCCACATTTATTCCTGCTTTCCGCATAAAAGAAACATGTCTGCATTTTTTTCTTGGGTTCTGCATTCTTTGGGTATTTTTGCACTGAAGTTTATGGTTTAGTGCAAAGGTGAGGGGTGTGAAAAACCCAGGCGTCGAGTGGCAGATCCGCCGTCAGCAACAGCTAGAAAGGGCTGACTGCCCTCCTCCCTTCTTGGCTGAGACAGGACAAATCCAGCCCAACAACTCCCCCCAAACCACCTAATGGTTGGAGCACGGCCAGCCTAGGAATTTTTCAGATTTTGATAGTGGTTTTAAGAAACTTGAATCAGGACCTGAAGGGAAAGAGCGATGAGACTTTGGGGCATGCCCACTGCCGGCAGTGAGAAAACCCCAAACCAACACAGCAGCCTGTGCTATAGGGACCTAGGAAGCTAAAAATATGGTATATCAGAACTTGTTTCACTTCATAATTCTGTTTGAAAATGTTCTGGGTTTAGCCAGGGGAGTGACGGATAGCAAATTTCTGGAAACATCACCCCACTCACAGTAAATACTCAGCAAGTAGAGAAGGCAACGTCCATAAACGACCAAGAAGCTCTCAAAGCTTACAGCACTGTGCAATTATTACAATCTGAGCATTTTTTAAGCAGAGCAAATATTTGCTTTCAATTTCATGGCTGGCTGTTGTGACGACGTACGTGGCTTCCATGGGCACAAGCATTCACTTGCTCCTTGTTTGCCTTTTAGTTTTCAGGCAGGAGGGTTCGGTGCCAGCATGTAGTATTACATACATAAAGCTATTTGCTTTTCTCTGACGTTCAGCTAGTCTGAAACGGCTACTGATGCTTTTCATTTAATTTCTCGTGTGGATTAAACAAACATGTGCCACTCACAACAAACACTGCTGCTCACGACTCATTAAGTTGTGTTTCCTAACCAGGTAATCAATTGCCTGAAAATGCTGCGACAACAGAGTTGATGAGCTGTGTAATGTGAAGAGGACGGTAACACAACCGAAGGCTGCCTTCTTCAGGCCTTTTGCACGCAACAGTGCTGCACTGGGGCTTCTAAAAATGGAGGGTTTTTTCCTCATTGTTTTAATCTCATCTTTGGAAAATTTCCGGATTAAAATTAATGTTTTTTTCCCCTGCCTTTTTCCTTACCTTTTTTCCCCTTTATTAAGGCTAGGTTATATCATAGATAACATTATATCGCGTTGCATCATGGAAAGGGTGGAGCGCCAATGCCATTAGTTAAGGACAGACGAACTTTTCTCTGTCCTAGCTTCAGGGCATGACACTTTCCTAATTAAAATACCCCACTGCCAGCTCACCTGCAGAGCTGATCCAGGCATCGCCCTGGTATTCCTGATGGGACACGGGGACAGCAAGCTCACCCTGCGCCCTTCCTCATCTTGGCAACGATATGCAAAACCGAGGTGGTCCATTCGGGGATGTTTGAGTACGGATATTTATTTGCGTGCTCTCTTAGAGTTTTGGAGTCCACGCTGTACATTTGGAGAGTGAAATAAAACTTTAAAAAATAACTTGGCAGTCTAGTGTTGAAAATCTAGTGGAAACTATTCGCCTGCTAACAAAAACGACCCCTCCTCCTGCATTTATCCAGTCTAAAATTCATACAGAATTCACTCATGTTTCATTCGCAAGCCTATCGTTTTCCCTAAGAAATTATTTCTTACTGTGAAAGTGTTTATTTTCTCCCATGCCAGTGACACGAGGCTGTTAATGTCATTACACTAATGCTTGAACTGTTCATATTGTTGTCATGCTGCTGCAGTAAAACTTGCCCTCCGGTTTCCAGTCATTTGGATGATTGTGTGTTAGCATATCAGCGGGATGGCAATGGCCCGGGACACAGCTCCTGCAGACGGAGGGCAATAACAGACGCTGGCAAACCGAGGTTTGTACGCGGAGTAAAGCAAAATTTTGAGCACACGAGGCCTTCTTCAGGTAAAGGTGTTGAAGCAAACTTCAAAGCTCAGCAGAAGTGGAGAGAAGCTGCTCCAAGCCAAATGAGGTTTGGGTTAAGTTAGGCCACCTGACAGAACAGGTAGCTGGTGCTTGCGCAGCAAAGTGGAGAGGTTTGATGAGTTTATCCCCTAAAGTGTGGGGAGGGGTAGTGCTTCACCTGCCTGACGTCAGGAAGGGAAAGGAGCAGATTGTGATGTGCAATGCAATTTAGCCAACTTACATTTGCTCCTTCTATTTCAGGCCTGCACAAGAGCTTGTGCTCCTGCAAGCTTTCTTTTTTTAAAAATTATTATTATTTTTTGAATTAAACGAGTTAATCTAACAAAAGATATAACCTCTATCTACAAAACTTTTCTTGCTTATGTTCTTATGCCTTTTTTGGCTACCATAAGAGACGCCTTTTGATACAAATATTCATTGAATACAACTTTGATATGTATGATAGCATATTCTCATTTTTCATTTTACAGTATGTGAAGGAGATAATATGTTGTGACAAAGTTCACAAAAACAGAATTAAATCATGATTCTTATGGAACACTACAGATGATTGTATAATGGACGCTTCTGAGAAGATGTGTTCCTCTGTTACACTGCAGTCTTTCCGCAGACCTGTTTAAGATGCATAGAAAGATTTCATTGATAGTTCTTTGAAGTCCAAATTGAACATTCTTTAGCTTATTTCTCTTTTCCACATCAGTTTGGGTATGCATTTGGTTTGGGATATATAGTTCTGTCTCTTTTCCTTTTTGCTGCTCTGTGAGTTAGGCATATACCTTTCAGAGAAGCAGGTGGTGCTTTTTCTTTAATAGAAACGTATTATGGCATATAATGCTCTTAATGACCTATCGTGGTGTTGTCCTTAGATGGGCTTCCCTTGCAGAGCTTTTTTCAGAGCCCAGATTCAAAGAAATGAGCAGCTGAAGTTCTGATAATCCCAAGCTAAATCTAAATCACGCTCGTACGTCTAAATATAAAACTAATAGCAAGATGCGATCAGGGTTTGCATATGTCAGCTTCATTTGCAAAATCAAATTCTGACAGGAAATGGAAAACAAGAGAATCATCCTCAAGAGGATTGTAATAACTCTGAAATTTGAATATTTTTATCTTTTCTCGTTTGATCCTCTTTAAGGATTAATACAGTGCGTCAGGACGGTGCCTCCTACACAGGAAACTTATCAGACAGAAAATAATGTTAAAAGGTCTGGTATCACAGCAGAGTGAAAAAATGTTTGTAAGAAGAGGAGAATGAAAAGTGAATTTTGTGGAAATAGTTGCTTTTTCATGACTCGAATACTTAACAACATCAGGCAGGAATTTTCCTAATTTTCTCTGATGTCTGGGATTGGCTTCTAATTAGTCAACGGGAAGGAAACACAGCAATATTGTTCCAGGTGCCGTCATATGACCTCGCCTGACGGACAACGTGCCTTTGCCAGCCCGTGCAAGGGCCCTGGCGCACACAGCAGAGACGCTGCCCTCCCTCTGAAGCCATTTTGTGTGTGGGGTGGCCTGCACGGCGTGGTGGCGGCTGCTGGGTGACACCGGCATTTAAACAAGATATGCACACAGCAGCCACGCTGAGGTCATTCTCTTCGTCTTCCTAATTCCCCTGCCGAGAGGCCTTCTTCCAAAAGTGGCCACGTCTTCCCTGAAATATCTTCAGGTCCATTATCTGAGAAGTTCCTCAAAATGTTTACCATGAAAGGGCATCTGTGAGAAATTAAGGGAATTGTAGAATCATAGAATGATTAGAGTTGGAATGAACCTTAAAGATCATCTAGTTCCACCCCTCCTGCCCTGGGCAGGGACACCTCCCACTAGACCAGGCTGCTCAAAGCCCCATCCAGCCTGGTCTTGAGCACTTCCAGGGATGGGGCATCCACAGCTTCCCTGGGCAACCTGTTCCAGTGTCTCACCACCCTCAGTAAAGAACTTCTTCCTAATATCTAATTTAAACCTACTCTCTTTCAGTTTATACCATTACCCCTCATCCTATCACTACACGTCCTGATAAAGAGTCCCTCCCCATCTCTCCTGTAGGCCCCCTTTAGGTACTGGAAGGCCGCTATAAGGTGTCCCCGGAGCCTTCTCTTCTCCAGGCTAAACAACCCCAACTCTCTCAGCCTGTCTTCATAGGAGAGGTGCTCCAGCCCTCTGATCATCTTTGTGGCCCTCCTCTGGACTTGCTGCAACTGGGAATATTTGTAAGAGCCCATAAAACCGAAAAGATGATTTGTTCAAAGACCAAATAGCTGGTAAATGCATCCCAGAAGCGCAACTTGGTTTTCCTCTGTTGGACTGCCTGGCCATGCCGACGCCATAGCTACTCTTCCGGGTGCCATGCCCTATGCTGTGAAACACACACAGGTGTTTTGGCCTTGAATTGCAAAAATATCACGAGAAGAGTTTTGGTAACGGTCCAGGCACGATTTGTAATAGGATTAGGTATCAGCAGCAGGCCCGGGAGTTGGGGTAACTCTTCTCATGCCGCAGGGCTTTTCCCTGTCACCTTTCTCGGCATGTGCCTGAGTTACTTGCTTGTTTCAGTGCAAAGTTTGAGCTCCATGTTCTTTTTTCCATTTCCAAATTAATTCTGTATAGGAGGACTTGAGTACAAAAATAACATATTTTAGGCTCGAGTCCAAAACTACTTTAAAATAAGCGTTAAAGTTAGTGGGACCATTCAGGCTGCTTAAAGCACATACTTAATTTGGGTTCCCAGAGCCCCAAGCACAGTGCAATGAATGCAAACTTTGCTTTTAAGTTGTGGTCCTCTTTCAAGTGCCGCTAGTCCTCTCTGGCACCGTCATTGCACTTGGAGTACAAATACTTATGTTCCAGCAAAAAACCCCAACCCTGGGACTGTAATAATGACGCTGTCAGGTTTGAAGTTGGTTTTAACAAGTTTCAACCACTCTTTGCATAGAAAAGTTGATTAGAAGATGAGTGAGCACCTTGACTGGATTTTGGAGGAGATTTGCAGATCTGTTTCTCTTACTGCCTCAATTAATCCTTGTTAACTTTCTGGTAGGTTTAAAAAAAGTGACCTCCAGTAAATACATGACAGCTAGTACCAACATTACATGAGATTGCCACTGTTAAGACTGATATCTCTTCAGAGCAAAGAATTTATCCATTTTTGTGTCTTCGAGAAAAGCAAACAGCTTGACAATAATAACATAACCCAAATTAATTATCCAAAATCTAAACAACTTTGAATTAATATGTTGCTATGCTCTTTAAAATAATTCACCACTGTCATCTGCCTTTGGTGCAGCCAGCTATAAAGAAAAATGAAAACGCCCTCACATTCCATTAAAATACTTCTTCATCTTGTTATTCTTTTTAATAGGCAAAGTTATCCTTCCTCGAAACACAGGCATAGTTCAGGCCATCTATTTTGTTCCACAAAGGCTGTTTTTAAATCCCCGAAAACAAAGATATTTCCTATGAGTCAAGGCAAATTCCTCCCTTCAAATGTGAATATCGTCATCAATCTCTTGGCCAGAAGAAAATACCCCCTTTTCCTTCCTATCTGGTTCCTGGAAAATTGCATCAAACCTACTGTTTTCTGTTGATTTATTTTCAGGAAATGAACTTACGAAGTCAAGGTCAGAACCTTGTTTGTGACTTTGCAATTTTTACACGATCCTTGTGTTTCAGAATATTTTAATTGACTGCAAATAGAAAAGCATACAGTGTCACTGGTATGTTTTGGTATGGAGTGACAAACCCGAGGCCCCTCAAGGCTATGGACCAGGCTGACCATTTCCCTAGGGAACGAGCAAGTTTTACATCTCGGTTTTGTCGCACCAAAACTCATCACTGCAAAAGCTTTCCATAACAATAGAGAATATGTTTCTAGAGAGCGGCACACACATGGCCACATGGCTGTGTATTTGATCTGTGGCTGTTTAGAAGAAGGAGGAATGATCTGCCTGCACTTTGCCTGTACGGGCTGTTGCAGGGCTGCACTGGCTGTTGCATGGGCCTCGGCTGCACTGGCCGTTGCTGCCCACCACTTCTTGGCTGCCCTGGGACGCTCTGCTGTGCCGGGAGCCAGTGCTCCTTTGGTTTCCGGGAAGAATTTGCTCATTGTCAGCTTGAAAGCCAGGACGGGGAAAGGTTTATGTATCTTTGGCTAAGAGTCAGAAACAAGTGAAGTCTGAAAAAACTTACTCCATGTTCAGATGGTGATCTGGACCTCCACGCTACTCAGACTCCTTGATTTCACTGAGCGCATAAATGCTAGCAATTGCTCACAGTCAGCAGGAAAGGGTTCTGGCTCACAGTGATTTATTTTATTATGTTAATGTGCCAGTGGGATAGAAGATAGCCTTGTGGGCACTAAGTAACAAGAGTTAAGTAATGACTCAGGTTTCCCTTGGAGACTGTCAACATGTATGGTTTTCTCCAACCTTTTTTCACATGATTTCAAAATAATTTCAAATGATTATGAATATTTATTAACTGAGCCACTTTATGGGCTGGGCTGGCTGATGTTCAGTTCTTCACACATTCTATTGTATGTACCTCATCCAGGATTATTCCCACAAAGTCTTTTCTCCCTTCTTGTTCAGGGAAAGCAAGGAGGCAAACAAATAACCATGAAATCACTTTGGGATTTCGGATGTTTTGCACAGACATTCTTCTCATCTCCCTTCTCATTTAACAGTGGGTGTACTTTCTCTCTTCTTCACAATCATGAAATTATTCTCTTTTCTGTTCCTCTCTAGGGCTCTTTTTCCTCCTGTGTTTCTTCTGGCTTGCTTTCCTCCCCTGTGGCTTGCGGCTTCAGCGAGCCCCATTGCCAACTCCAAAAATGCAGCCATTCCCTACAACTCCAGTCATGCTTGCTGGAGCCCTCGGTGACACTGGCCTGCTTGGGACCCCACTGGGGAGGGTGAGAAGAAGACCCGAGGGGCCAGCAGCCCCCATCATGATGGGCACCTGGCTGATGGTGGTGCCTCCTTGCCCTGTGCAGGGTAACCAGCTGCCGGCAACTCTCCCTCCCACCTTTCTGGCACCAGGGGGAGGCTTGGGAGGGCTGCCCAAGGCAGGGACCTTTGGCCATGCCTTTAGCTAACCATCCCTTTCATTAGCAATTGCTAAAGTTTTCATCTTGGACATCTTTCTCTTTTGGGCAGCACACCCGGCTCAGCGGCTCGCCCACCCCTGCGCCCCTGCAGCTTCTTTCTGCATCCGCCGGCTCCCCGGGAGGCTGCAGGGTGAGCGGGCTCAGGGACATAACACCGGCTACAGGAAAAAAAGCACAAACCCTGAAGATTTGTGAGCCAGGCCAGTGTGCAGGGTAGCAGGTGAGTATGGCTGAGCTGCAGCGGGAGGACGCAGAGAAAACGTCGTGCAGTTACATTTTCAGTTACGCTCTCCAGTATCGAAGGCAAACCATAGTTTAGTAACACTAATGCATCAGTTGGCTGCCATACTCACTGCCATGAGACTGCAGCATTTCTCATTGTTTCTTTATCACCGCATCTTTCAAAAATTCTCCCCTCTTTTGTACTTTCAGAAAATCCCACTGTAAAACTGTATGGTAGTCTATTTGCGAGGCTGGGTGAAAAGGACCTAAGTACTTCCTCTGAAATCAGTTCATCTTTACAGTCCCTGAGATCATATGGGAAACTCTATAAAGTAAACGAAAACCAAAGACATTTCTTTGTGAGAAAAAAAAGAGACGTGCTAAGAAGTTTGCAAAACCTTGTGAGAATTTGAAAAGTGAATGGTTTTGGGTGCCTGTGGAGGAGGGGAGAAGAGAAAGCTCCAATGCATTAGTCTGAAGGAGAGCGGAAGAAGTGAAAGCAGGAAAGATTTCGCAGAGAAACTTCCGGAGTTTTATCTCTGTGTTATTGGACTATGTATAATAACTCACTGTGCACAGACAGGGGAAGAACCATGTCTAGTCACTTCATCAAGGGAAAAGTCTGCATCACACAGGCAACTCGACTCAGATAACAGCGGAACTGACAGAAACAAAATAATCTGTAAAAGCGCTTTAGGTTCCAGTATTTATAAAAATAAGGCAATCAAAGTAGTTACTCCAAGTAGTTGCTGATGCCTTTTTCAGAAGGATTTCATGGTTCCCCAAAGTTTCTGGATGGCAAAGACAGGATCCGATTCTTTCCCACACTTATCCATGTGCGAGTAAGAAAGGAAATACTTCAGAGGTTTAGTTTTAGTCAAGTTGCTGCTAGAAAATGCAGAAGAGAAGATGACTGCTGTGCCCTGCCAAACTAAAATTTGCAGGGGAAGACAGATGGATATTCTAGCAGTTAGCCACGCTCAGACATAATAACCGTCATAGGGCTTCTCCACTGGGACTCAGAGATAAGCAGTGTGTTGATCCAAGATAGGGATTGTTTAAACGGGTTGAGAAATTTAACCACAAGATGGAAACCGGCTCTGTTAAGTGCAGGAGCAGTGAAGTGCTGCATTTGACCTACCATGATGGGCGGAAATCTCTGGCAGCAAAAGCCCAAAACCATTTGTTTTACCTTAAACTACTGACTCGGTTTTGAGACACAGCTCATATGTTAGTGTGACCCAGCTGGTGACATGCCCTGTATTTTCCTTGGTAGTTTAGAGGAACTTGTTGAAGAGCTTAGGGCTGGGTCATGGAAAAGGAAAGGCTGCTGCGTTTCTGCCTTATGATCAATTTGGGGTTGAAGTCAACTGTTTAAGGTCTGAAGGAGCCATGAATGTATATGAAATATGGCATACCTGAAATTAGTGCACAAAAGAAATGGAGATTAAAGGCCAGCTTGCTGCAGCTACCAGAGTGAGTACAGGCTTCCGAAGCACAATGCGCAAGAGGAATTTGGAGAATCCTGGACCTTTCTGGGACCAAGAAAAATAATGTAGGTGCGGGAATCGATATTGGTTCTTGCCTTGTTTACTAGAAGATGGACTTGTGGGCTTCATTTCACCATTTGACTTTTTATTGTCTTTCCAGGTAAGTCCAAGTAGATTGGAAGAGAGTGTACCCTTCATTCCCACACACGCAGACACACACAGAGTCACCCCAAACCATGACCATTACAACAAGCATTACTTCAAAATGCTTCTCGGGACGCCCGTGGTTTTAATAATCTGATTAGAAGAACTTAAGTCTTATCGTGCTCATCTTTGCAGTAAGGCGACAGACCCATCTGATCTCTGGGAAGAGGGTAGGTGCCAAAATCCGGCGGAAGCAGGAAGCCTGCAGCCCCTCTGAGCTGGGTGATGGCAGGAGGCTACTGATGGTCCCCATGGGCAGTCGATTGGCCTTAGTACAGATTTCATCATTTCCTGATTTCAAGACATTTTGGCTTGATCTCTGTGGGAGGGACAGTCCTGGTGCTTCTCCTCATCAGGAAATACCTGCATCCAGCACTGGCCTCTGGTAACTCTTCAGCAGCTTCTTGTGACACTATGGTTTCCTTGGAAATGGAATACCATGGTATTCTTTGGAACTTCCTCACTTGTTTCCCAGAAAAACACATCCCCCTTATGCCATTTTCATTTGGAGTCCATTAATCCTTGCAGAGCAACAGTTTCACAGCTGATGCCTCCCTGATTGCGTCTAAGGAGCAAGGCAAATAATTTGGCAGTGGCTATTTTCAAACCTGTCTTCTGAAGGTCTTTATGCTGGATGCTGCCATTTTCTGACGGACACGGAGTGAACCTCTGTTCATGCTCTCTGTGGCTTCTCTCCATGTTTCCACAAAGTTGAGGCTCTGCTGTTATTTTTTTGACCGCTGTCTTTTTTTCCCTTAGCCATGGCGCTGGGGCGTGCTCCCTGTGTCCTGCCCACGGTGGAAATGCCTGCCCATCACCAGTTGTATTCATCATGCAAAGTCCTCAGTGGAGGTTGAAGCCAGGTCGCCAGGTGACACGGCCGCAGGCAGGGTGAGGTGCCCAGCGGGGCAGCTCCCAGTCCGTGGCCACCACTCGTGAGACCTGTCTGTCTGCTCTCTATAGTGACCTGGACTCCAGCCCTGAGATACACTGCACCAGCGGATTAAATCATTTCACTGAAGTGGGCAGGAAGGAGGAATATTGGCTGTTCATCAACTGGTTTTTATTTTAACAAAAAGTAGACACGTGGTTGACCACGTTAGTCGCAGCCCAATAACTGCTGAGAGTTTGGGAATACCCACAGCACCTCACCTGGCTCCATTTGATTTTGCTGTAATCATCGGAGTTGTTTGGAGATGATGTAAAGAAGATTTTTAAAGATGACCAAAAAGCTAGTTATATAAGCTACACTTCCTCTTCAAGACACACAATGAATTTCTATGCTATTTTTAGTGCCTATCTAACACATATTACTTACCAATTTATGTTCTGCAATTGGAAAAGCCTTTTTTCTCCCCTTTGTAATATATATATAAGTAATAATGAAAATAAAAAGTAGCACTTATTTCTAATTTAAATAACATTTTCAAACATGGTTGAAGATGCCATCTGTTACTGGGATTACCTAACTGGTCTCTTACTGGAATACATTTCTGTTCTTTTAAATGTTACCTGGCTTCAGATGTTTCTCCTGACATTTTCCATGACAAGTAACTGCAGCGAGGTGGTGTTTTTGTGCCTTTGCATGGAAAAACAATCAGCCTGGATGATTTGGCCCATTTGGGAATAAAAGTGTGGACAAGAGGACGTTTTCCCGTAGCAAAATAATGAATCATTTTTCCTGGGAAAAGTTGTCCCTCCCATTCTCTGCAGCAGGGCTTCGCGCTTGGCCAAAAGCTGGAGGGGCAAGAGGTGCCCAACCTGAATGTGGAAATGGGCTTCTCCGGGCCACCAAAGGAGTCCACGTGTGCCTGCTGGAGAGCCAGGACCTGGTGGGATGGCCAGAGAAGAAGAAGAAAAGGCTTGTACTTAGAGCAGAGGCCATAAGGAGACCAGCTGGCCAGAGGCTCGGAAAAGCAAAGGAAGATGTTTCTAGCTGTGCCTGGGTGAAGTGAATGCGGAAGGGTGGGAGCTGGACTTGGGCAGGCACGTAGTCAGGAAGGTAGTAAGATGAGGCAAGGCAGCTCGCAGGAGGAGCTGGGAGAGGTGGTGTTGCTGGGACTGGGGTCAGAGTAAGAGTGATGGAGCTGACAAGGAGTCATGGCAGCCAAAAGCAGCTGTGCAAGAAGACAGAAGGAAATGCATGTAAAAGCAGGTCCAGCTCAAGAGGCTGAAACCAGAAAGGCTGAGGAAGCGGGTGCTGGGCGCACCTGCAGTGGAGATAGGATAGTGCATCCACATTCATGGAAGATGAGGCCTGGGGGCTCCCTCGTGGCACCTCGGCTCCTTCTGGCGCTGAAACTTGGGCTTACACCAGCCACCCTCTGCTCTCTTTCTCCAGGAAGGAAACCTGGGCACACAGACTGAATGGGAGCTGTGCTGCCCTACAAATGGGTACACGAGCTGTTCCCAGCGGGGAAAAAGAGGTAAACTTCAGGAGAACCAGAAGAAAGTAAAGATGCCATCTCTCACCTGCAGAGGCCTCAAGAGATTCCCAAATCTCAGCATTGTGAATGAACCCTAAGCGACAGCTTGTCCCTCTTCTGGAGCAAAGGCCTTGTGGTGGGTGAAGAGGTTCAAAGAATGATACTGTCACACAACATCATTTCTGGTTTTTTTTTTTTTTTTTTAATCATTGCACTGTCTCATTCCTCACACAGGGTGAGCCAGCTCTGGGGAGGAATCAGAAGTGTGTAGAAAAGACGACTTCACGTAATATTTAAGTTGATGGAAATGCCTGGCTGGGGAGAGGCGGGCTTAATTGGTCAACTAGCGGAGTGGCGTTCTAGGGAAAGGGCTTCTCCACTGCTGTGAAATTCCTGTGGGAGGGTAGGCAAGTTCTGAAAAGGCGCATTTCCAGACATGATCACCCTTTCCAAGGGGCTAACTTGATGCTCAGGGTTCTTGTCTCAAGGATGATGCTCCCACCAAAACCTGCTTGCAGTTATGTTTCAGATGCATGTAAGCAAAGGCTGAAATACCAAATAAGCAAGTGCCAGACATTAAATTGTGGCCTCAAATGCATGGCTGCTTCACAGCGCTGCCTCTCCAACACTTCAGGTCCCCAGGTGTGCAAACTGATTAACAACTTCTTACAGGCCTGCAACATTGTGAAAATGAGTAACTGTTTGTGTTTCACAAAGATGACATTAAAATGAGACCGAGAAAGAAATGAGGACATTCATCCCTCATCAGGATGGGCTTCGGACTTTGTGCAAATACATAAACACTAAGAACACGTAGAAAACGTGGTAAAAAATAAAATAATGAATAGCTACTCAGTGGGGATTCCAGCAAAAAATTCCATGTGATCATGTAATTAAAGCAAGCTTAATTGAGGGTTTTCCTGATTTCAGGGTACTTAAATACACCTCTTTAACATTCCTTTCATATGATGTTTTGTTACATACATAACACACGGAGCTACACCTCCAGTGCCTCTCACACCCCATTTTTAATATCTGGGAAGGACAAAGATTCATATGAATTGAAACAGATTTCTGGAGAACAAAGAACTGATGTGCCGCACTTGGTTTGTATCCAATCGCTAAAATACAAATGAAACAGACCCACCTGTTTTGAATTTTTTTTTTTATTTTTCTCCTGGAGATTCAGTTGGAGGAGAATGGCATAGGATTTTGGCAAGACTCACTCATTTGTTACACTTACACGAGATCTAACACAGAGAGTCTTGTCTCCAGATATGCCTGTACTGAAAAAATGACATAATACAGGTTCCTTGCAGAATTTAATCTCATTTTCTTTAATGTCCAGGCTTGTTCTGTTTACTCTTGTAGTGTCATAGATTGTGGACTGAGTTGTATGCTATTTTTCCCCCTATTCCTGAAAAGTGCTCATAAATAAGTTAAATAGGCAAGAAATTAAAACTAGTTTTAGTATCGTCTTTAAAGAAGACCCTTCAAATGCCTCCCCCACAAAAAGAAAACCACCACACCATTTTTTAGGATTATCTGTTTATTTATTTCCGTTAAAACAAACATACAATGTTTCATTGAAACTGTGTTGCACTCCCTGCCAACAACTGCAGCTAGAGTGTTGGCCTCTAACAATACAGTGGATATTTACATATGTACACGGATGTACCGTAGGATGCCTGAATTTGGTGGCCTAACATACGTTAGATCGTAAAAGCTGTTAAATTGCTCCATTCAGGAAATCGTAACATCCATGGTAAATTTTAGAGGAAAAGTATACATGAACCTGAACGATGCTTTTTATGGACCCAAGTGACTCCTGTGTTTATTGCAACATATACATTTGTAATAAATACACTCTTAGTGTTTTCTTACACACCTTAGGCGTAACACATTTCTTCCATCTTTGTAAGCATTGCATTTTGTTGTAAAACAATCTTTCCTTGGACAGTTGTTATACAGATGGACAACATGAACAACTCCTTGAAATGATGTAACAATCAGTAATGAGAGAGGAATATATACATAAATCCTGGATTCCAAACCTACATTATATACATTATACTTACAGTATATACACACATACAATTTATGTACATAGACTATCATAAATATTGAAAAATAGGTTTAGTTTTAATGGATTAATGCTTTATAAATAACGTTACATTTATGACTGAAATATCATGGAAGACAGTAATGTCTAACAACTGAGGTGACAAAACAGTGGTTTAATACTGAAGCTGCTCTTTCAGGTGGTTTGTAATGTAGGTAACTTTAAGCAGACAGGTTTGGAAACGCAAAATTAATTAAATAAATCAGATGTTGGAAATCAACCCAGCCAAGTGGAACTCAACTGTTGCAGGTGGAGAGCCAGTCATCAAATGATGTAACACATAATGTAAAAAAACTGGAAATTGCTACATTCAGAGAATTAAGTGACATGTACGATATACTGTGAGGTGTCACAAAAATCTTCCTCCTCTCTGGCTGCTGAGAAGGACTGTGCAGTAACTTCTCACTTGCACCTCCTTCCTCTTCCCGTGGTTACGGAGAGAAGGGAGGCTATTTCTCTCTTTTCTTTCTTTTTAAATGCTGTCAAGGGAAGCGCTTCATCCCTTATGTGCTACAAATTGCTCAAAGGTAGACGACATTTTAATCCTCTTCCGCCTTTCTACGTTGGCGGAGAGGAAGAGGAAAAGCTGCCAAAGTACTGAGGAGGCACACGCTCAGCACTTCTGTGGAGATCAGGTAACATGGGATAGTTCGCCATGGATGTACAGTACCTGAGGCAGAGAAGTACCTAAGGAGCGTTCGTCAGTGCTGACTCCAGGATCGTTAACTGCCAGTTGAGTACCACCGAACTAATAATACGAACAACACAAGAGGAATCTTAACTTCTCATTACAGTTTTACGCTACAGACTTAGTGACCAGTACTTACAGTCATGCAGAAGTATCAATACAAAATACCTGCAATTTTTTTTCATAGATATTAAATGGCTGGGCAGAAATTGACATTATCTGCCAAACAGTGACTATCATTTAGCTTTGTTCCTGATTAATTCTACAAGAGCAAAAAAGTCTCAGGCACTGTTTAATTGATGGATGACAGGCCCTTATTGTTCCCTCTGACACGATGACTGTTATCAGTCTGTAAATCAGATTTTGAACGCATCGTGTCAGATGAAGACAGTCGACCACATTGCCATGATTATTTCATTAATAATCTCTATCTAGGCTTTTGTACCCAGTATTGTTGCGTTTGAGAACCTCTTATAAGCCAAGTACGCTGTTAAACAAGTGTTACTTCTCTTCAACCTGGGATAAGAATGAAAGAGTAAACATGCACTAGAAACAAAACAGCTAATCACAACCATACAGCACCTGTTTCATCAGCTAGCTAGCTAGGGCTCATAAGAAACTTACCTATTTCTGAAGCAAACAAGTATGAGATGACTATCCAGTCTATGAGGTTATCTTTAATAGTACTATACAGTATAAATTGGAAGAGGAATCCCAGTTGCGTATGCGAAGAGAGTTTGTACCAAGCATGAAATACTGGTGCAGTTATTCTGTGGATTTGACTCAGAAACAGAATAGTCAAGTAATTCAAAATCCAATAATGGATGAGTAATTTGAGAAATACTGTACAGTTTTTGAGTATTATACAACTAGTAAACTACATTAGGACCTTTTTGTTTTCCTACAGAGTGTCAAGATAGATTGGACAGAAGAAAAAAATCCAACAAACATTGCTACAACTGAAAATGGACCTTATTAATAAAAAGAACTCCAGGAGGGAGTTTTATATTAATGGCGCGATATTCCAGAGCCATTGAGTTCATATCTACAACAGAAAAAACACAAAAAGGCAAAACCCCCCAAACCCTGTTTTACCCAATTGCACTATTGAGTACCTCAAGAAGGGAAATGTCAACGCCATCTTTACGATTTCTTAGATCAGCTACGTTTTTCTCAAACGTACCCGTTCTAAAGGGTGGATTTTTTAAAGCTTGAAAATTTGGGTTTCCACACCATTTCTGGGAACTAAGGTAACTGTAGTTACTTAAGTAAGGTGATAAATTATTTTCAGGATTATTTTCACTCTACTTTGAACCAAGTGAATTTCATGGGAAGCATTTATAATTAGAGAATTTTGACTTCAATTGGGTCATTTTCTATTTTGGTCATTAGAAATATTTTTTAAAATAAAATTTCTTCTAATTATGCCTCTAGATTTAATTTAGGACGCTGATTAAATATTTTTATGAGCTCTTCTATGTTATTCTTTTTAGAAAAATGTTTCTTAAAGTCAAAATAGTGCTTTTGAGGTCCATAAGAATTTTTGGTACAAAAAATAATAGCGTTTCTCTCTCTCTCTCATTGGTTATTTAAACACTTCGCTGTAAATTAAAGAGTTATTTCTCACATCAAATGGTTCCATTAGGCACATTCAAGTAAAATAACAAAATATCCAAGTAACAATGACGAAAGCCAAACATGGCTTGATAAAAGTCTACGGAGAGTTCTGTCCATTCTCTGGAATGGAATAAAGTTGTCACTTCCTTCAGCCAGACACCCACGTGGTTTGATGTTAAAATCCACTTCCATCATGCAGAATAGTTTCTTAAAGGCAGAGTTCGGGTATTCTACAATCAGAAGAACCATCAACAAAGAATCTGCATTTTAAAGGAAGCTGAATAGCTCATTTTGTTTCTCAGTGGTACTGAGTGAACACTGGCATTTGAAGTGGAGGATTAGAGATTAAACCAGGACAGTTAATGGCCATCAGATGCAACATTCTGGGTCCAGTCTAGAATAATCAGTGTCATACACCCAGTCATCACAAGTATACCACTTAGAAAGAAGAACGCAGCCTGAAAAAAGAAAACATAAAAGAAATACTTCAGTTTCTGCTACTATATCCATGAAGTCATACCCGTTTACGGCACAAAGGCCATCGCTTATGGAGGACAAAGTAAAAAAGACAAGACATCACAGTAAACTAGGAGCTAGGTATCTTTCTCATACTTGGGGTCCTTTTTCAAATAAAGAAGTACACTTATTTTCAGCATAGCAGACCTCACCCTCAACTGAGAGGTAACTGCTGATACCAGTCAGGCTGTACCACTGTGCTGACTTGATTCTGACTCAGTATGTCGACGATTTGGTTCTTGGTCAGTATGTCTAAGAACAGTAAGAACACCAAGATCATTCAGGATGACCCAAATGATCAGTGGAGGTAAGTTTTTATGGGGTAAATTAGGCAAGTAAGTCTTGAAAGAAAGTTTAAAGGAGGACAAGACTTTTTCAGTATAGCTCTTACAGGCAATCTATTGAAATCTGGTTCTTTTCAGCAACAGAATGACCCAACTACTGTTGAGTTTGGGGGGTAAGAGAAGTCACTGAAGTCACATCACTCTCCTCAGTTTTGAGTACCTGTGCAACTCCCACATGTTAACTAAGATAACGTTAAGTGCCAGGTGACTACCTTCACGAGGACTTCAAAATTCTTAATTGTGAAGAAGAAAACTAAAGTTCTTGCCCTGAATTAGTAAGCAAGTGTAACTATTACATATTTGTCTCTACATACCCCAATCTTTTGCACTGACTTCATTGGTTCCTTCTTCACTAATTTGATATAGAAGGCAGAAGGAAGTATGAAGATCAGCATGGCAGCCGCAGATGCACCTGTATTTAAAAAGCGTAGGAATAAATATTCATAAACAGGTAAATATAATTTAATTAGATCGCAACGGCATTTTCTAAGATTTGAAAGACTACTTGAACTGATGTGGAAATGCTTACCGATGAATCCAAAGATGTCTCGGATAGTAGGGACAAAGATAACAAGCATGTTGGTAAACGCCAGAAGAGCAACTGTAATGGAACAGTGACGCCACCATCTAAACTCCTTCCCTGCCCACAACAGCTGGGTGATGGAACTGCGGATCTTTTGAAAAGGGGGAAAAAAAAAGAAGACAGCTTAGTCTTCACTGTGCAAGCCAGTGACTGTCAGCTGAATTAGACCTTCCTTATGAAAGTATTTTAACAACATTTTCCTGTACAGTTCAGATTTTAATAGGAGTTGAAAGACATTAAAGTATTTTTTTATTTAAATATTTACTTCCTGCAAAGGCAGGTCTGTGTTTCTGGTTTGTTTCTCTTTTCAGTGACTGAGATTTTCAAAGCACAGCCAGTAGTGGAGAAAACACAAGGAAAAACATCTGTTTTTAACAAAAATAAATCCCAGGGATTTTTGTAACATCTAAAGATGCTGGTCAACAATATACATCTAAACAGGCAGAATTCACGTTCACAATGTACCTACAAAAACACTCTGACTTTTGTAAGTTGATAATACAACAGCGCAAGTACTTTTATAAAGGGGCAATCTGTTTGACTCCTCCAATTAAACCACACCAGGAAAACAATGCAACTGAACGCATTTGTATCTACTGCTTTGCAAATGTTGCCTAGTTATTTAATATATTTGAATTAACAGTATAGAGCCATTTCACCAAGCTTATTAGAATAAATTTCCTTTTCCAGTTAAGAGAAAAATTCTATAAGTGGGTGTTGCCAAATCAGTAAATGACTGCAGCAGGACAGGTGATGAACACAAAAAAATGGCAGTAAGATTAAAAAAATAAATTACTTACTGGGAAAATAACTACAGGTACAGTAAGGGTTACAGCCATAAGTACAGCGAGACGCACAATAAGAAGAAGAACATCAGCACCCAGATAAGCAGAGTAGGTGTGAAGCAGCTCTGGTTCCACATTTCCTATAAAGAAAACAGTATTTTAATTAGATGTAGTCAACATACTTCTCACACAACTGCTTCTGCTCTAAATCCTAAGCGAATTTTACAGTTACAGCACTGTGAATTGAAAGCCTCAACAGCTCCTGTAAGCACATCTCCATTTTACACAGGGATAACTTGGAGGCACTAAATCTGGTTTAATCCAATTTTAATCCTGTGCCTTGGGCCTAATTCTGCTGCTGATCTCCTTTTGGGTCTGCACTTATAAAAGTACTAAAAAAAACCCCAACAAACAGTGTATATTTAGAACCCGTAGTAAACGCTCGCTCTAACTTAAAATAATACTGTGGTTTTGCGGAATGTAATTCATTTAAAAGAAAGCAGAGAAGGCAATATTCACCATAAAATGTCAGGTATCCAAAAAGAGCAGCCAATAAATACATGAGGAACATGGCAAAAAAAGATACATAGGACACATTCATCATTCTTTTACGGCTTCGGCTACAAGAAAGAGAAAAAGAAACATTGTCAGCAATGAGAACATACTGTTTTACACTGCTTTTATTCGTTTAGTGAAATTACAGGCACACATCTAACATTTACCTTTTCAGTTCTTCATAGATAGGAAGAATTGCAGGATGGCAGACAAAAGAAAACGTTAGGATTGGGACAGCATAGACAGTCTGAAAAACAGAAGTATCTTTCTTAAGTATCTCAACAGACATTATAAATTTAGTTTTAAAAAACTCAGCGGTAGATTTTTCAGTTTTGACTTAGGCATTGCTTTAGTTTGTCTTAAAGACTAGCTGTTCTTTACAACTGAAACTTTGGCAAAAATTAAAACAAGTTCATATTTTCTTAAACCCAGACCCCGAGGTACCACATACTCTCAAATCTCACTGAAGTCCACGCTGAGCTGAATATATTTGCATTCAGAATTATGTTCTGCATCTCACAGGCTTAACCCATTATAGCCTGGTCTTGGTATTGGCTATTACACACACTCCTTCCCCATGTGTGGAGATTCACCACTGTAATTAATTGGGAGCATTCAAGACTGTGACTGGGAAGTTAAAATCTATTCCAAATCCTGGCATACATTTCCCATTTGCATGCTTTTACTATTTACTTCACCTTCTTCTGCCGTTTACTTTCTAAAACGCTTTACTAACTTACTTGAATGGAACTTGAGAAAAACCGTGCTGGAGAATGAGAGATGCGCTTATTGCCACTCATCTCAGGCAGGCACCTCACACTCCTTTAATTCCCGTGTGTTTGGAGTGTGGAAACACCCAGTCTACAGAAGGTAAACAGTGCCTAACTCTACTGGAACAGAAAGTCTTAGCACATCCCAAGTTTACAACTGGGCAACTACTTGAAGGAAAAATGATCTAATTTATCTGCTATGTATTTAGTCTCTCTCAAGTTATTTTCAACAGAGAGTCCGATTTTTAGCCAGTTACCTGTGAATTGAAGATGAAATATTTTGGCTTGCACATATCATCACTTGTTATGTTTTCATTTACTAAAGGCGCCACTGTCAGATTTGCTAATGTCATGTTCATGAAGTCACTGTCCATTGGGCAAGGAATCTGAAACATCTTCCAAATTACCTAGAAAAAAAGCCATGTATTTATTGTTACTTTGACTAATGCAAATTGTGAAACTTTTCAGAAACTATGTTTAGTTTCACTTTGAAATGCAGCTTTACAAGCCTGGAAGCCTACAAGATTATACTTACAACAATCAGAAAGAAGACCATGCAAAGCAAGGAAAAGCCGCTGGTATAGCCCAAATACCCTGTGTTCAAGAAAGAGAAAAAAATCTAAGGTACAATAAACAGAAACACCATCCCTGTCATAACATTATGCCAAAATATATTCTGCCAGTGATCTCTTTAGATTGCCATTTTCTTAGTGTTACATAGAAAAAGTTAATTATTCATTGACTTTCCGCTAATCTCAACCCAGATCTGAAAGTTCTCAAAGACAAATTAGGGTCTGTACATACAGTGAGTCTGTAATATTAAACTTACTTGTAATATTAACTCACAAAAAAAACCCCACAACAAAACCACCACACCACCAAGTATGTGAATTTTTTATTATATACTAAGAATGATTATAGAATTAATTCTAACAGAATGCACTATGAGATAACTTAGCCTTTTCCCTTTGGTTTTTGTTGATTCATTTAATTTGTAGAAAGTCGTAACTTGAGAAAGTAATTCACATTGAGACTCTTAGTACTACAGGATTCTCTGAACGAATAGTATGTTAACTGAATGATTCACATATATTACTGGATTACAGCTATTTCAGATACAGCATCTGGTATGAATATTCTGCTACTGTTTGGGATGTAAAATGAAAAAGGTGACTTCTATTTACATTGCAAAGACATTTTAACTGCCCAGGGCTAGCATCCCTATTCTTTTGAGACTGCTATAGGCTCTAATAGTTAACACTCTTAGCTAATAATATTATACTATTTCACTACCAACCAAAATAGGTCAAATGTTGTGATAAGAACACAGAGTTACTGTTGAGCCTTGTTCTAACGCTATCCTATCTATTGTCCTTCTACTTTCCATAAATACATCTGTCACTTAAAATACTTGTCCTCATCTTTTTTTTTCTTTTTTGAAGTAGACTGACAGCAAATACCTAAACACTGATTAGTCCCAAGAGACAAGTTTGGAGGCAACTGTTAATTCACATAGTACTTCAAGACCCAAACGTTATATCAACCCCTTTCCTCACAGTATTTTCAATATGTTTTTATTTTGATTGTACTGTACTGCTTACCTAAATTTTTCAGTAAGGACAGGGGAAGAATGAGGATGACAGACACCAGCAGCACTAAATAGTCGCCGTTAAGATACCATTCTCTGTAGAAAAAAGGTAATATTTGTAAGTAAACAAAGTATTTAAAAATTACGACATTTGCAGTTTAGGCTTCACTCTTATTTCTCCTAAAACATATGGCTTCTTAAAAAAAATGTAGTACCTCATGTCACAAAGGATTAGCGTTCAACTTACTATATGGACCTAAAGCCCTACAATACCTTCTCATCTCACCCCAAACCTGCATTGTGCCTTTCCTTTAGTGTCCTTTTCTAAAATTAATGTGCATCTGAAAGTCAGAAGACAGGAAAATAAATGACTGGTCAGAAAAAAAGTCAACTGGGATCAATCACGTAAAAACAGTAATTTGCTTAAATGTTGGTTCCCAACTCTCCAGATGTTATTAGAATATTGCAGGGCCCCAGCAGGGTGGTGAGCCACTTTTAATGGAAATAAAATTCTGCTGGGTACCCTGTGGGAGTTAAAGAAAAACAGGTGAGGGCTGGAGTTAAGGCAGTAGCTCAAGCCCACTGGCTGAGAAAACTCCAACCAGCACTGGGAGTCTCTTGGAGGCACGTTTAGTCCCTTTACGTAGGGAAACTATGATAAGAACCTCAGAAGATTTTTTTCCTTCAGTTCATTTTTGCCATTCATTGCATAAGAAGCAGCAGCAGCTATTTTTTAACAAAACATTTTTGACTCTTAGATGATTAACATCTTCCTTTGAAACGCAGAAAAACAAAGTTAGATTCGTGGAAATATAATGCAATTTCACTGAACTGACAGAAAAACTTGAGTATTTAACTATGGCAGTTTAACTGCTTTCTCCATCTGTCCTACAAGAACATTCTATACGCTTTAAGCAATTCAAGCAACACTAAGCATTTATTCCCAAATATTAATACTTTATATCCTGTTATGGTATCAGATAAGAGTATTTATTTTTAAATGGACTGTCAACTATTTAGGTAAACAAAAAAAAGTCAATGACCCAATTGGCAAATTATGCATTCAAATTCAATTGCTGAATTATAAGCCTGTATATGCTTGCGGAAATATGGAATAACTTTAACAGATTTGCTCTGGATTTATGTAGTAAATGCAAAAACAATTTGGTCCTCTCTTTACCCAGTTTTATCTGGGATAACTAAATGTAAAAAAATTATTTTAGAAAGTTCAGATGTGTAGGACATTAACGTCACACATCTTTTGTCGTCTTTTTTTTAAAAAAAAAACGTAGTCTCATGGTAAATTTAAAAGAAGTCACAGCACAGAGATTCCTTGCATTTGATACAGTCACACGAACGCGCACTGTTATTGTGCATGCCCCACATGGAGACCATCAGGACTTTCAGACCAAGGACATAAAGACTTTTCCTGTGCTGAAGAGTAAAGAATGGGATTGCACAGCTTTAAAATACAGCTGACTATTTTAAAAATTGCTAAACGAATTTTTATAATGGAGCTAGTATTTGAAATGTTGTTTCAGAATTCCAGAATACCTCCTACAGTAAGCATTATTTTGGGACATTTAAACAGGTTAAGTGCTTACATTTTAGGCACCAGGCTGCCAGAGTGGAATCCATGCCAATGGTAGCCACCCAGACTCCCCTAAGCAACGCATGGAGAGAGTCAGTTAAATGGAGTCCACAATTGCCAGAGCACTGAGAAAAGACTGACTTTAAATCAGTGTACAGCTACCTAGTACCAGCCAACAAGAACACACTTAAGATACCAATCTCATTTTTTCTTAAATTTTGTCTGCCAGATATTGCAGATCAGCAGCTGTATCCAGAGAGACTGAGAGCCTTTAACTTTCCCTCTTGAACTGCAACCAATTTTGAATTCTACTCTGGAGATGGGACAGTTAAAAATATTTGCCTCCAAGCCCCCTTGTAAATACTGGCTACTCCAGGGACTTTCTTAAGAAGTGGAAAATAAGGCCTTGAATTCAGCCAAAGGAGGGAAACAAACCTTCCCAGGACAGAATTTGTAAACATTACACTGTTAAGTAAATATTCTTTGAGTACATTAAAAAAAAAAAAAAAAAAAAGATGGCTATCACCGTTGTCATGACAATATCTATCAGCAAGCTGTATGAACACCACCAAATGGCTTGAACCCCTGGGGGAACAGAGGCAGAAAAATGCCTACCTTCTGAACTCAGGCTTAGGTGTAAGTTGGAGTCTTGAGCTGCTCAGCCCTCTCAAGACTGGGACACTTCAGGACAAGGCACAGAAGTACAACTCTGAAGAGTGAGATTTATAGCACTTAACTCTATCCATCTGAAGTCAGGCATCTTGTTTTAGACAGCTGTTTTTACACACCCTCTCAACACAGAGTGATATGATAAACTGCTCTCTGGAGATGCCCAAACCAGGTATCTAAGGCAGGTGCACTGAACTCACCGCTACAGAAAATCACTTTTCTCCACTGTTTATACAAAGACCAGAGTAATGATGAGCTCAAAATCTAACTTTCAGACAGTACAGTTAGATAAAATGAATCCTACCCAAGGCACCCAAGCCTTTTAAAGCCAAGCAGGAAAGCCACTATGGAGTCAAGGTGTCTCCAGGGCTAAATGGCAATCCATGTACCATTTTAGTCTTGGGCATATAAACTCAAATGTTTAAGTTCAATGTTTAGTCCCCATGTCTTTTTGAGAACTGTTCCTTAAGACATTCATTACATAACTGCACCTTAGTCTTATATTTAATCGCTTCCCACAATATTAACACTAGAAAACCAAAATAATCAGTCCAAACCAGTTGGAACACAGTAAGAAAAAAAGAAAACAAAAATAACCAACCATAACAACATTTACCTTTCCTTATCGAGAGTATGTACTGAGTGGTACATACATTAACACTTACCTGATGTTCTTTAGAGAACAGCTTTCTGTATTATGATGCGATACCTGTATTTTTCTACCCTTTTCCCAGAACAGGCTGGATCTAAAGTGGAGCACTCAGGGGAAGGGCAAACTTACTGTATCTCTGTCTGAGTAAGAAGCTACCCTATGGTGTACCGAACGTGGTCTTCATATAAAAATATATACAGTCTCCGTATTTGTTTCTCCTAATAGTTTCTCTGATGAGGAGTTCTAACACCTACCCTGTGGTCTCTTCGATGTTCATAAATGTCTTGATGACCAATGGTAACTCATATTTCACTATGAAGAGGTAGCTTGACATAGCTGTAGGTGAATAACATCATAGATCATTACAAATATAGAATATACCACAAGATGCAAGAATCACATAACATGTTTCATAACTTCACTTGAACACAAGCAGTTAATGAACACATGTTGTGTGAAAAAAAAGTCTCCAAGAATAAGTAGGGAACAATTACTACTGACAGTACAGATTTTTTAAGATCTTGTCCTCACCTCCAATGTTCTGCATTGTAATTGATCCAGAAGCAGCAAGTTTTCCAGCCATACCAAATGCCTTCATTCCCAACTGTTCATACAATAAAGATCCTAAAAGAAAACAAAATAATCCATTGGAAGGGTGTGTGTCACAAAGATACCCTATGAAACATACCATGTGTTTGTAAAATAGTAATTGACCATACCTCCTTCATTGGCAGTCTTCAAAAGGAGATGCACTGAATACAAAGAAACTATCGAGACAAACAGCAGGAGTATCCTGGGGGGGGGGGAAATATGCAAAATTTTAATAGCCATAAATGACTTACTCTAACTTTATTAAATAAAGGCGGATCAAACATAAAATTTAATCATATTAAAATATTATCTGGGAAAACCCTGTAGATTCTAAGGCCAGCTAAAAGTGTTCTGAAAACCCAATTACTGCCTAGTTTAGAAAGGATTTTATACTAAAATGCTTTTCATTGGCATACAGAGAAATTCTAGCGTAGGATTAAGCAACGCTTATATTCAGCATTAAGGTGGCATAAGCACCGGCAAGTGTCAGGCAATTATAATTGGCTACATTTGATATAAATAATGTAACAAAGTATCAGTACAAAAGGTTTTGTATTATTGTAAGAAACTGTGTTTCTCTTGTCTTCCTATCCTCCTCCAACAGTGTGTCACCATCTATTGAACTCTTGGGTTACGACTAACTGTACCTAAAGCGAAGATTATCTCTTGGTCTTAAACAAAACAGCTTTTCAGCTTAAATCTGTGTTATGCCTTTTTTTATGTAAAAATGACACTGCAAAAACCGTAAAGAATTGACTGAAAATTCAGACGTACTGAGAGCTGATTCTTCAAATGGAAATACGTATTTATTGTCATCTAAAAAAAACCCCAACAATACTTTCTTTGCTCAAAAGTTATTCTTCATGTGTGCTTACATGGGAATCGCTAGTGGCTTGTTTATCTTCCCCACAGCTCTTACAGGCAATATCTATTATTTCCAGAAGCACATTTGCAACGTCTAAAATTCGGATCTCTCAACAAGAAATCTCTCCCACAACAAATGCACTTCCTGGAGTGGCACGCTAGGGGGGACTTCTCAGCTGCTGAAGAACACAGTGGAAAATTACAATACATTCAAAAAACCCCATGCCTTTCTTATACCAATACAAGCACTCTGCTTTATAAAAAAGCTAAGAATCAGCACATCTGCTCAAAAATGGCGAGCTCCATTTAGAGCTCCCACAGTACTCTTTACATTTGCTTTTGTGTCATTTTTAACATCAGTGAAATTAGTAAACACAGCACAAACTGGAAACAAGAACATCTGAGAAAAGCTTCACAAGATCCGCACGAGGAATCCAGGAAAGTTGTGTTACTGTGACAATTCAACCCCAACACATGCACGCAAATAAACCTCTGTATTTCTGACAGGTCGAGATTAGACAGGATTTAATTCAAGCACCGACTAGGAACAGCACAGCGAGATGTGCAAGGGTTACATTTCATTAGAGCAGCACAGATCCCGCACCCCTCAGTCCTAACCTCGAATGGCTGCCTGCAGCGTTGACAGGACCAGTCGGCAAACTCATCTCCAAGCTCACTCCGTTTCTGGCTTCCAGACCATATCATTCATTTATTTAGTGCTGACACAAGTGACAAGTCACAGCACTGACACAAGTGACTCCACAGAGCCTTCGAAGAATTTACTGCCTTTAATCAACCGCATCTGGATCTGAATCTGTAACCTGCTTATTAAAGGATGTCTGCAAAGCCTGCGGTGTCATCATAAATCCTCAGTATCGTCAGCGATTGACTGCTTTCCTGCCTTGGAACTATACAAACTACACTGAGTTTTGAAAGGTAACAAGCTGGTTTATCTTTGAAACAGTACTAACGCAAATAGATCCGAATGCAGTATCTGCAAATGAAAGGTAACTAAATGACCTCAGTACCTAATGGCTACATTGACGGTTTTGAGCACTTTTTTCTTCAGAAAAATGGACACCCATTATATAATTATATGCAAATCTGTTCAAATATCTAACCTTACATCCTTTTTTTCCTCTCCACAGAGATGTCCTAATGTGCATTATGCTGATTATCCTACACGTGCTGCAGAACATCTTTAGAGCATGAAACTGATGCGTAAAGAGATGAAGTATTTATCTCTTCTGAATTCGTGCTGCTAAATTGTTCATTCAGTCTAGCATCATCTAAGTGAATGTTTTAGCAAAAAATTAACAAATCACCACGTATTTAAAATAAAATCCTTTAGATCAAAACTTTACACATCGGTAGTTTCATCAAGAAACTTAAACACTACCCCGATATGCTGTGAGGTGTCTGTAAGTAAATCTGACCTACACCTTTCTGGAAATCTGGCAACAGAGTAAAGCCAATTTAGAACTAAATGTTACTCTTCACTTGTTCTTGAACATTCAGCATACTTATCTATTTCCAGGATAAAAATACAAAGTTCCTTAAAACATATCCATGGATTCCCATTTGCACTCGGTCACTGATATCACATGTTGTGTGAACTGAACTGCCTCCAATATATGAAAAATGTACTTTCCCAAGACATTTAGAAGCACTATACACAATAGTTTCTTCATGCTATTTCCAATTACATGACTATAGCCTTGTCTTCTACCTGGAAGCTTTTGCCAATATAGACATTCCAATAAAGATATGCTGGCTATTCCACATCCCTCCCTTGCAGGGAGACAGCAATTTTTATAGCTATAGCTGAAACCAGTTCCCTGAATTGAGCAAAAGCATGGCAATAAAAAGGATTTATTTATTCGCCTAGGTACATCGTATCTCTATAGGCACAACCGTATCAGTTGAGGAAAAGGAGACCACGTTCCTGACTGGCAGGACTGGCCACTGAGATTTTAAAGAGTAGACACAGCCAGACTTGCAAGAGACAATCAAAATACTCCTCTTCTGCTTACATTTTTCTTCTACTTCTCTATAGCCCGATCCTGTACTTTTTGTGCAATTACGACTTCCGCTAATTGAAAAGTTTCTGTTGTCATCAGTTTCAATCGGTGAACTCCGAACGAAAAAGCTAATACAGCCTTCAGTCTGTCAAGTAGGACTTGCATTTTCCGCTTGGATAATGGAATTTTCAAGGGAAGTCTATCAGTTATTCATGGAGAAACTACAGCTAAGTAAAGGAAAATTCACTGTAAAATGTTTTGTGGGTTGCAGAACTTGCAATGAATCAGTTTAATTTTTGCAAGTCCTCCTGAACCTGTCACCACGTCTTAATTTAAAACAAGCCATAAATCCTAACATGCAATGCTGCACCTACGGCAATGACTGGGTATTTTGTAAAGGTCACATTCTTACATCAAGTATTTTTCCATTATTAATTACACAGCAGAAAGATTTTTTTTCTTGATGAACCAAAATATACTTACACAAAAAGAGCAATTCCAGTGTTAGCCATGGCATAAGAAAGACCAAGGATGCCACTACCCACAATAGCATTGCTCAGATTAAATACTGACATTCCAAAGGAAGTAGTACCCGGATGCTGAGAAAAGGGAGATAGGTAATGATTAATAGAAAGTTATTACTTATTTCAGAATTAAAACAAACATAAATTTGGCAAGAAATTGGAAATGCTGTGGCTATGTACTTACATACTGAGTTTCGTATTTCTTCTTCCCAACGTTGGAGTCGAGCAAGAAATTTTGATTTTCTGGATCGATATCTGCATAGTGGCTGTAAAAAAAAAACAACCCACCCCAGCCAAACCAAAACATTGCATCGTTAGCCACGATGGTGGGGAAAACCCGCATCTCCACTTCCCATTTCTGATCCCCTTCAACATGAAACAAGAAAACCGACGGAATGACACCCCCCCCCCCGCCACCCGCTCAAACCCGAATGTCACACCCCCCCCCCCCTCCCCAGGACACGAAGCATTGCGTGTGTTTACATTCGCGGTCACTCCCGTTTTCCTGACACCCCCGGACCCGAGGTGGCCTGTCACACGGGGCTTAAACCGGGGGCAGGCTGCCCCCCCCCGTGTTGTGTGTCCCCCCGCCCCTCACCTCTTCATGGCGGCGGGCTTGGTGGGGTAGGGGTAGCTGAAGTCGTTGCTGTTGGAGCTGTAGCTGCTGCTGTCCTCGTCGGGGGAGATGTTGAACTTGCCCATCTCGGCGCTGCTCATGGCGGGAGAGGGTCCGGGGGGGTGTTTTGGTCTCTCTCTGCGGCCGCTCTTTTGTGCTGGGCGGCGGGTCCGGCCGCGCCTGCGGAGGTTGGGGAAGGGGGGGGGGGGGGGGAGAGGAGGGGGGGGAAGGAGGCGACGTCAGTGCCGCAGCGTCACGTGGCCAGCGCGCGCCCCAGAGTGGAAAAGTACCAGGCGCGCGCGGGGCGGGGGGCGCGCGGGCAGACAAAGGTGATCTCGCTCGGGGCGGGGGATGCCGCCCCCCGCCCCAACAGACAGACAGACCGACCGACAGACCGACGGCACCGGCAGCGGGCCGGGGTAGCGGCACCGCCGCGCCGCACTCACACCCCACACCCCCCCCGCCACCTCCCCGCCCAGCCCCGGGGCTGATGCAACACCGACGGGAGATTGTCACACCGGCGTCCCGCCGCCGCGTTACCTCCCTCCCTCCCTCCGGCACGGCGCATCCCGGCGTTTTCAGCGGAAAAATGCAAACCGGGTCACGGGACTGCGGCGCGCCGCGGCCGCTTGGGGTTTTGTGTTTTTTCCATCTTTCCCGGGATGCAGCAGCGGCGCATCCCGGAGCGCGTCCGCCGCCGCCGCCGGGCGAGCCGGAGGGCTGCCGCCGGACAAAGGGGGCGAGAAGCGGCCGCTGTGCCTCCGAAAACTGTCCCCACCGCGTTGCTGCCGGCCGTCGCGCCGTACCTTCTCCGCAAGAGCCTGCGGGCGAGGTGTCCCTGCCGAAGCCTCGGAAGGAGGAGATGCTCCTCTCTGGGGTGCTGCTTCTCGCGAGGGGGGAAAGCCCTTAACTATAAAAGCTCAGCGAAAGCAGAGCCCTGAATAAATAAAGGTAGGGGTAAAAAAAATAATAATAATAAAAAAATTCACTTTAAAAAAGCCAGCGGTGTAAAAAAAGGGAAAGAAAGTGTCGTGTTCCGCAGCGCTGTGGCGGCGGCGGCGTCGCTCCCGGTCTGACGGCCCCCTCGGGGCGCCGCCGCTCTTCAGGCAGGAATGCGGGCGCGTCATCGCGGAGGGGCGCGGCGCCGCCCGCCCCCCGCCGCCCGCCCGCCCTGCCCCACTGACCGCGCCGGGGTGCGGGGGGGAGGGGGGAACGGGACGGGACGGGACGGGACGGGACACCGGCGCGGTGTGTGTGGGAGCCGGTCACCGGCGGGCGCCCGGCGGGGGGTCGGGAGCGGGGCCGCCCGCACATGGCAGCGGGGGTGGCTGCCCCCGGGCGGCTCCCCCCGCCTTTGGCGGCGGGAGACGGGAGGCTGCGGTGCTTGTCAGGGGAGCGCCTCCCTCCCGCCCCCGGAAAGGTGCTTCCAGCCGGCCCGGTGCGGCACCTGCAGCACCGACAACCGGCCCGCCCGGGAGCCTTCCTCCCCGCTGCCACCCGGGGCCGGTCCCCGGCGCTTCCCCGTAGCTCGGCGCCTGACAGGCGCCACCGGCCCGTGGCTGCCCGCTGCTGTCACTCGCTATTTTTAATTACAACGATGCACGTGCGAGCCCGCGTCCCGGGGGCAGACGAAAAGGCTCCCCCAGCGTTTCCTCCGGGAAGCGACCGGGAATGACGGCCTCCCCCTAGCGAGGCCATGCGGGATAAACCCCACTTCAGGGAAAAGATGGGGGGGGGACACACAATAACAACAACAACAAACATCCCGCTTCCTTTTCCTCCGGTAATCTCTCCTAACACTTTCGAGGGGCTGTGCTGCCCCATCCCCGTGGAAGGGGGCAGCGGGGCTGCACCGCTCGCCCCAACCCTCCCACCTTTTGGCCACCGCTTCTTGAGGGTGGGTGGGGGGGAGTGTTTTCGGAAGCGGGCCCCCACCCCGGCCGCGTTGCGTGACAGCCGCCCGCTCCCGCGTGTGGAGGATGCCCGGCCACCGAGTGGTTTGAAGCCTTTCTGTATTCTCCCCCGCTGCGGCACCGGGAGACGGCAGAGGGTGCGATGGGCGAGCGGCCGCGCAGCTCCACCGCCCGTCGCGGGGCCGGGGGGCGGCGGCGGCAGCGGGGACACGGGAGCGGTTCGCACCTTCGAGGGGCAGAGACCCACCGCGCCCCCAGCCACGGCACGTGGCCCCGGGGCTCCGCCGGGACACGCACACGCACACACGAGGTTTTCCCGTGTGGAACCGCTCCCGGTGAGCGGTGTCTTTGCCGCCGGGGCGGGCGGGAACCCGTTAGAACGTTCTGGATCGCTCCCGCCGCCCGGGGATGACCGGGGGTGGGGGGAGGGGGGAGACGAGGGCACGCGCAGGAGATGCGGAGCCGAAAATTTTCCATCACTGCAGTTCCCCCCCCCCCCCGCCCCCATCCGGCACGTGACGTCACAGTCCCCCTTCCCCCCCCCCCCCCCCGCCTCTCCCTCCGCATCCCGGCGCGTGAGGCGGCGCCTCCCCGCGCAGCCCCGGGGCGCAGAGCGGCGGCGGCGGCGGCGGCGGCGTCGCACCTGCTTCCGCGGCGGCCCGGTGCCGCCCGGGGGGTGGTGGTGGTGGGGGAGTTGTGCCGCGGCCCCCCCCCCCCCCGACCGGCGGCGGGTCAGGGCGGTGGTGCCGCGCCTGGTCCTCGGCCGGGCGCTGCCTGTCCGGAGCCCCCCGGGGGTGGCTCTTGGAGCGGGGGGCGGTGGTGGTCGGGTACCAGCCGCGCCGTAGCGGGGTTTGGCGTCGTCCCGGAGGTCAGCTCGGGGCGTTTGGGGGCTCAGCTCCCGTCTTAACCACCTGCCGGGTCGGGGCCGAGCTTCCCCCGGGTGCGGACAGGGCGAAGCGCGGCTCGGGACCGTGAGGTATTTTAAAGTTGCACCCGCGGTGCCCGCGGCCGCGTCCCGCTGAAAATCTGACTACACAGAATCGTAGAATGGTTCGGGTTGGAAGGGACCTTAAAGATCATCTAGTTCCAAGCCCCCTGCCATGGGCAGGGACACCTCCCACTAGACCAGGCTGCTCAAAGCCCCGTCCAGCCTGGCCTTGAGCACTTCCAGGGATGGAGCATCCACAGATTCCCTGGACAGCCTGTTCCAGTGCCTCACCACCCTCAGAGTGAAAAATTAACAACAGGCAAATTGCAAAGGCTACAGCCGTCTGCGGGGTTAAGCCTGCACAGCTCCACCTAAAAGTGCAATCACAGTGATATGTAAATAAGCATTACCAGGGGCAAGCCGGGTCATACACCTTTTTGAATGTGAACAGTGAATGCCTTGTGCATTTTTCAGCCAGTCCCATTCTTCAGGTGTTAGCAGTTCTGTGAAATTACAGTTTACATGAGAGGAGAGGTCAAGGTGACCTGTTTATTGTGGGTTTTGCTAGTATCACAACAGCCGCGGTGACGTAGCCCTAACGTTTTTAGGACTGTAGCATCCTTTTCAAGGCAAGCACACAGATTTGGTGTGTGGTAAAGTGTCCCACACTCATCTGATAAATACAGAAGCCATCTTCATAGATTTGATTCGGCTGCCATGAACAGTACAGGTTTTTAAATTTTAAAACCAGATTTTAATGGCAAAATAAAAGTTTTACTGTAAAAGTGCTTGAAAACGTTTTTCTAAAACTGCCCTCATTTTATATGGAAAAAGATGATGAGGCTTAGTTGCTCATTTATGAGATGCAAAAACGGGTAAAATACATTCAGGAAGAAAAATTGCTATTTATCTAATGGCCCCATTATTGGAAGGTTCACTGTGCAACATGCGAGTGCAATCTGCACTGCTCCAGAATATTGAATCTTTAAAATCTGTACCCATGCAGACTATTTGATGGTTCAAATGGTCTGCTTTTTGAAGTGGTTTTAAGTAATGCCTCACTGATTGAATTATAATTTTCCTGACTTTGTAATTGCCAAGAATGTCCTTGGCAAAACATACATACAATGTGTTTCATCCAATTTTGAAATGTATTTTGTAATCAGAATAATAAAAGTTAATATTCATCAGTTCCTCCCACCATAGTTTCAACAATTCGTTTTCATTGTCTTGCTTTTCTTTCTCCCTTTTTTTAGTGTTCTTATGTTCTTTTTTCCTTCCTTTTCTTTTAAACCTCCTTATCCCCCAGTCACCCTCATCTTTATACATTCCATTTGTTTGCCTTTTATTTTGTTCTTTTGAGTGCATCTACTCATTGCAAGCTCCTGTGCAAAGTTCGAGCCTTTCTTTTTTTAATCTGGAGATTCTGTTTCTACTTTACGTATTCATAAGATAACCAGCACAATTCTGGAGACTAAGGAGTGCTAAAGATTTTTTTTTTTTTTAATACTGAAAAGCAGGTTTCAGTATTTTCTTTAATATAGAGCTATGGGTGTTGAGTCTTGTTCTTAGTCAGATTTCCTTTGCTGAAAGACCTCATAATCATTTAGGGGGTGATGCTTTACACTTTCAAAACAAAGCAAAACCAGACAAACAAAAATAAAATCTGTGTTAAGATAAGGATGTTGTAAAAGAAACTATAAGTTAGTCGTTAGTTAGGTGTTGTAAAAATTGAGTTCTCTTCAGTTATACAGGTAGAAATGAAGTAGGATTTTCAGTGTATTGTAGAGGGAGGTAGCGGGGTATTTGTAGCTGAAAAGCTATCGCTGTGCACTTCTAAATGCCAGTTTGCAGCTGAGTCTGTGCTGTAGACTCACCCCTCACGCTAATGTGGCCTACCAGTTCTCAGTCTGCGACCAGTTTCTTTTTAAATTGGATCAGTTGGGTTTATGTTTAGAAAAAGAAGAAGTAGCTGGCAAGTGCTGTGCCTTTTTTCTCCGGTCATGTTTTAGCAAATAAAAGGCCTTTATAATATGGGAGGTTCTTGTTTCATGCCATTTCTTCCTACATATATAAACAAACCTTGTGGAATACTGTAAAACTCTCTGTAGCGCATGCCCAGTGGAGTCGTTTGTGCCTATGGTATGCATTGAAAAGTTATGTGTACAGTAATACTGTAAAAGTCAAGTCCGTGCACATGGTTTTTAGATGATACTTCCTAAATTGCCCAAAGGATATCTAATGAAATACGTAATACGTTATGTCAAAGCAATCTGGACTAATAGCTACATTAACATTCATTTTGCCTATGCCTGGTATGAATAATATAAAAATCCACACGGAGTAAGGATCGGCGTCGGGTGAAATCCTTGGTACTGCTGAGAGTCTGGGGAAAGATGGCAATGCAAAGTAGTGGCAGAGACCTGGGAGCTATCGTGTCCCCAGTGAAGCGTCTGCACAGCGATCTCTGACAGACGGCGTCTGTCACGAGGAAGAGCTGGGAGTGTGTGGGAGAGGGGAAAACGGGGATTCATGCTTTTGCTGCGTGGACACAGTGGTCCACAAAGATGCAGGCAGGGCGGAGGGTTCCACCGTCCTTCCAACAAGTTTGGTTCATTATTCTTACCTCACACGGACTGCCTGTGGCGTGCAATTAATGAAATTATAGGTTCTGATTATATGCTTTCTCAAACAAAACTTCCACTGAAGCCAAGAGGTATTACGAGTGCGTAAGGAATGCAGGATTGCATATCCTGCCTCTTGGGCTTTATGATGGTGAGTTGGAGTTACATATTAAACTCGGTTTAGGCCTTAATTTTTTCCCTCTGTGTTTATCCTAGTCTAGTTTCAGTTTTGCAATATGAAAACAACAAAATCACTATGCTAAGAACATAAGCAGCAGCATTCTTTTAAAAACTAGTACATTTACTATAATTATAACTTGGATTTAAGCCAAAAATAGGGAGAGATTCTGAGTCTGAGTTTTAAAGCCATCTGATTATGCTGTTATACTGCAATAAACTCGAAAGAGTGGGTGCTGCATGAGATATATAGTACTGCTCATCCACAAGAAACTGTCAGCCTTAAATGGACATTGCCAGTTGCTATAAAAATAATTTCTGCTTTATATTTTTAACCCTGTAACATTTTTAGGGCATTTAAAAATAGCGTTTCTCTATTAATCTTGATTCATCTTTTCCACTCAGCAAACACTGATTTTTTTTCCTGTGTGAAATTAACATGAGTTTGTAAGTATTTTTTTGTTTGTTTTGTTCGTTTGTTTGTATAGTACAAGTGAAGAAAAGCTTTGGGAATGCTATTTTTTAATTAACTGAAGCTCTGTCCTTTTCTATAAGCCATTCCACATATTTTTTGGGGATCCTTATGGGAATAAGAACTACTATTTTTGTTCTTTTACCATTTTCTGGTGGCAGAGAGTACAATTTAAGATATACATTTGGATTCCCAGAGATGTTATTGCCGTAATTACAGCAGTCTGTACATCAGCATCACTTGTTATGCCAGGAGATCTTTGAGGATCTTATTTGTCAACTAAATTATGCTTCACATCTTGGAAAAGTAACTTGCATTTTTGTGACTCTCTTAAAAGTAGTGTAAGTTTAAGAAGTTACAGAGTTCTCTAGGCAAGGCTCTACGCAAGAGCTGTGTTCAGAAGGGAACAAAACTGGAATAATTGTGTAGTTACCAAGAGGTTTCTGTGCTTTACCAGTTAGAATAAGTGTGGATGCACTGATGGGGCAAAAAGGGCAAAGTAGGGCAGGAGATTAACAAGCGCTATATTTCGATGGAAAACCAAACCTCAGTGAACCAGCAAGATCAGCTCCCCACTTAGTATTTCTTGCCAAAACATATAGCACAAACAGGTAGCAATAAAAACATATTATAACTGGATCTCCATTCTGTAAATGTGTGTGTAAAATGGCATGTATTACCTTTTTTTTTTTATAAAAAAAAAAAAGTATTGCTTATATTCCGAAGTAATTTGAGGACTTAAGAACTTCGTGTACCACAACCATTATCTACTGAACTTAAAATTCCACTTTTCGTCTCCAGTACATAAAGCACAAGGATGGCTGTTTACAGTATCACAAAAGATCCCTAAAATGTGATACTTTTTCTCTGGCAGTGGCCAGTAGAGGATTCCTCTGGGAAAAAGGGTAGGAAAGAGCACAGGGCCATGCAATTGTATGTTCCAGCGGTCTGATATTTAGGATTTACTGAGCCAAAGGTTGTATCCACATGTTTGTATTTAATAATTTCTGCTACTCATCTGCATGAAATTGTTGAATCACTTTTGAACCCATGTTTAATTTGGTATTTATCATAAGCGGTGTCAAAGCTTACTTAGGCATTTACAAAAACTTCTTCCATTTGTTATTTTTTTTCCCCAGACTTCTTCCTGATCAGTTCATTTGAGATCCCCAAGTTTTGCACGGTAAGAATTGGGTTCTATGTACCTTTATTATACTTCACATAGTCATCGTTCTTGAAGCCGAGGAGTCCTAGTCAATCTGGTAGGTAGAAACTCTTCCCTATCTTCAGTTCCCCCGGATTGCTCTACAAGAGAGAATGAAGATTGTTCCAGATGTTATAGGTGTCTTCTCACTTGTTGGAAATAAACACCAGACCTGGAGTCTCCTATAAAGGGGCAGTAAGCAAATTTTAGCTTTTTTTTTGCCATTTTTCTGCGTTCAGGCTGATGTATGTGCATCTGCACATTCAGAGGAAGAACTTTTTCCCTGGCTTTTTAGATGGAGTGTTTGCTGTAGGTCTGCGGGTTCTAAGTTGGCTGGTGTCCATGTGTAGAAAACTTGTAGCCATTTTTTTTTTTTTATTTTGGAAAGATGGTTTTCAGTTTTAAATAATTATGAGCAACATTTGTGAACTTTTTCCTTGTGCGAAGAAAAATCGCCCTCCTACCTGAGCGTGTACAGTTTTTCAGTGAGAAAAAATGGACGTTTTTAATTTAGTCAGCGAAATCTGCATGGATCAATCCCTGGCAAAAATGAGGAATGGTTAAATCAACCAGTTTGTGCCGTCTCCCTTATATGCAACGAGAAGATTTGAAATGAATTAGTGAAAAAAAATGTTACATAAGTTCAGTACGGTGGGAAGGACATTTTTGTTTATATACGTACCGGAGAATTTCTTTGCTTGGAAAGACATTGCCCCTCCTGCTTATCTCCTGTGCGCAGAGCACTTTTACGGAGTAAGCAGCTGCTGAGTCACGCTTTCGGTGAATGAGTGACAGCCCCTGTTTCTGCTAAGAATTGGTAGATTCTCTCTCCTGTGTATCAGGCGAGCGGTGCTACGCCCCTCACTTAGGAAATGAAAGCGTGAAATGAAAGCGTGACACAGCGTTATAGCTGACTTCATTGAAAATGCTATAAGCAGGAGAGTGGAAATGTGTTTAGGCAGCCGCGTAAAGCAAATAAAAATCTATCCACACTAAATTATTTACTGGCAGTAATGATTCATTATTAAAGAAAATAATACAATAGTGTTCGTTTCAGCGTGCTGAACGAGCAGTTCTGCAGTACAGTTAGTCAGAGGGAGTTTCGCCTGAGTATGTGAGTAGTAATAGATCCGAGAGAGAGACGTGGGGCTCTCTCTTGGCAATGTTTCCTGAACGAAGAAAAATATGTGCATAACTAACTAGAGTGGTTAAGTCTAAACCTAGATAATC
This sequence comes from Rissa tridactyla, assembly GCF_028500815.1. NCBI lineage: Eukaryota > Metazoa > Chordata > Aves > Charadriiformes > Laridae > Rissa > Rissa tridactyla. The sequence continues at coordinate 185,310,282 of NC_071466.1, read as the reverse complement.
TGCACTTTATGATACCAATATATAACCTATATTGAATAGCTTTTGAGGCCAAAATAAATTTTGAGAAGCTGTAAACATTGCCTTCCTCTCCATAAATGTAGGAAGGTTTTATTATGGAACCATAAATATGTCCAATACATTTATTTCTCCTTCCTATACGATGTTTTAAATTCTCTTTTTCTTGAATGTCTAAGTACATGTTTGGATTGTGACAAGCAGAATCCAGTTTACATTTACAGAAATATCTGCAGCTATTACTTACTTTAAAATCCTTTAAGCAGTTAGTTTATGTTGCTGCTAGAAGCATAATTATCCCATAAACAGCGCGGTGCTTCACATTTCTTTTAGCCATTTGCTTTTTTGGTTAAATGTATGGGTATAATCTTTTAACGGAGACTGAAATTTACCTTTGACCATAAAGATTTTACTGTCGTTTGTCATGTAAACACACATCTTTTCGAGATTTATTGTACTCCCGTGGTATTCCATAAAAAGGTTCGTCAGTGCGTTCAGCAGGGAAAAGGCGAGTCCATTTATTTGGTTGTTGCTGTGGAAGTGCTTATTACACCGTGCTCCTGATGGCCTTCTTTGGATTGAAACAGGACTATGGTATGAACTGCAGGTCGTTCTGGATTTTCTGTAGCCCATGAGTACCTCAGTTGCCATAATACTGAGACTTCACTGTGTGGGAAAGTTACTCATCTGAATAGAGTCACACGGTCTTCATGTGGCTTTGTGCATGTACTAAAGCTTTTGCAGGACTGGATGTGGTGGATTTCATGGTGCAGTATTTTTGATAGAGAATACGTTATTGAAATAATGGCGCTGGAATTTGATACGTGATTTTGTCATGCCGTACTGAGAAATCTTAAGCTTTCTTTGTGGTATGACATGAAAAATTAACTATAAATTGTACAAATCATCTGAAGGATTTTAAAATAGCAGACAGTTCTATAAATAACTAACATGTCTAGAATATGTAATGATGTTTTGTTGTTTAACTCTTGATCAGCACACAGGTGGAACAATCTACGTGACTCACAGCCACCCCAAATTAAGAAACATAGAACATCTAGATCACAAACTCTCCTTTTTGCTCCACATAGAGTACACTCGCACGCACAGGTAAGCACATGCAGACAAACTGACGAGCAGGTGATCTTGGCTGCTCTTAATGAACAAGGAGGCTACAGGGAGGAATGGAATGCCTTCACCAGAAATTTAAGATCATTTAAAATATGATCTTGTGAGATATTGTTAGGTAGACTTGCCAATTTGTGTTGAAATAGGTAACTTATTTAAAAAGAGAAACATAGTTTTAATGGGGCTTTAGAGTTAATCGTGGATAGTGAATGCTATTATTAAACACAATTTGTTCCTTTCTATTCTGATTGCTAAGTTATTTTTAACATCAGGTTAGTTTACAGAACTCCTCAAGGTCATGATCTAATTTTATATAATTTTCTAGTAAACAGTCTGAAATGGAAAAGTCTCACAGAGAAGTAAAATTGTTGAGATAATTGTGAAAAGTGAAAATTTTGCTACAGGATGAAGGGAATGCAGATTAATTATTATATCAGTGTACTAGGCATGCCCGTCATTTATTTTATTTCCCCCAAACTTTACAAATATTCTTTATTTTAATATTGTTGGGATTGTGTGTAACAAATACCATATGTTGTCAAATAGAAACTCAGAGAACTTCACTGTTGCCAAAATGGACTTAGAAAACACACAAATTTAAAAGGTTTTTTTCCTCTTACGGAAGATACATGGGACAGTATCACAGTAGAAAGAATAACTGCCTTAGAAAAATCATTCAAGCATGCAGAAAAAGAAACGAAACTATCAGTGTTGCCTTTCCACACCTATCCTTCCGGTTCCCATAAGGGCCAGTGAGACGTCTTTTGTTCTGTTGTTCTTTGTCTGCTTTGCTTCTTGCTGTCTACCTCACATCCAGGACCTTTCTCGGATCAGATTGGCACCTTGTAAAACCTTAAAGACACAGAAAAACTTCTCTGCAGTTTTTGACTTTATGCAAAGTTTTGAAATGAACCTATAGTAAGGCTTTATAAGAAAAAAATGAGGCTAGAGGCAGAGGAGGGCTCATTAGGAGGAGTCCCGAAGAGGCAAGAAAGTCACCAAGATGCCACTTCATCACTTTATTCACTAACTTACCATGGAGATCTTGTCATAGACCCCTTACCGCAGTACTCCCTAGGCTGGGTTCTGGCCTGCATGTGTATAATTTTATTGCCAATCACTGGCACAAAATGGTCACATGCCATCTTCCCAAAAATTAAAGGACCATAAGGCTATCTATGACTAGCACAGAATTCCTTTGGCAACTCATTTTTCATTTATTCCTGATGCCTCTAAAGGTCTGGGACAACCCGGAGTGGGCTGTGCCTCTGAATACCCTCTTTTTTATGCGAGCTCCATCCCGTGGGCAATGGCGGGACCTTGCCTCCATCTCCCCCAGGTCCCTGAAGGCACTACCAGGCTGTAGCTGCCCTGACCAGCCTCCCCGGGACCCCCACCCCCACCCTGACCATTTAAGCTCAGGTCTGGGCATCCCATGCTTGCGTTGGTGTTGTAGATGGAGCTGTGTCCAGCTCTGTCTCTTGCAGTCCGAGTTCACTGGCTGCCTTCCTGGCTGGACCTTGGACCTCCGTTACGGGGAGCCTTGTCTCCAGCTCTGTTTCCTGGCTAGACCTTGAACTCACATAATAGGCGGCCTTGTTTCTAGCGCCCTCCCACAGGAACACCTGGATGCACCCCCTGGATGGACCATGAACCTAGTTCAATACCTGCTTCTGGGACTGTTGGTGGACTATGACCTGACCACCACCCTGGCCCTACCCGGGTGTGGGACTGCCCTGTTGCTGGGGGTGCTGGTGGTCTCTGCCCGGCTGTCATGGGCTTCCCGTGGGCTCATCATCCCTTGCGGCACATGTGGGATTTGAACCGATAAAACCATTGTGTGCCTGGGCATCGGAGGGGTGCAAACAATTCCGATGGTCCTAAGGACTGACACAGCTTTCCTTCCTTTTTGGATCCTGGCAACGAGTTCCATCCTTCTTTCAGCTGCATGCAAAGCCTTTCTGCTGCTTTTACATTTACAAGCTGCTGTAAAGTGTTTTAAAAAAATTATGTATCGGTCTCTTTTCTTGGTACTCTCTAGCTTCACCGGACATCTTGGTAAGAGCACACCCAGCTTCTATATACACCTTCATCGTCTACCCACCTTCATGACTCCTGGAAAGATGGTACAGCTTCACGCTACCTTTCTTGATGACTTTCAGTACATGCAGTAGAAATAAATGCTTTTCCAAAATGTTACAGTGCCTCAATACATCTTTTACTACTGTGGGGGTTTTGTATTTACATAATACCATGTATTGAAAGACCTTCGGTTTGTATTTGGCCCCAAATCCTGCAGTTATTAAAAGGAAGGTGTGCAAATCTCTTTGTGTAGAGTCACTACAAGCTTTCGTGGGTAAACAAAATACTTTCTTACTGAGTGCTACAGTTTAAAAAAAAATGTAGTTCAAGTCTGAAGCTCCAGCTGCTTATAAAGCATGATGAAGACAACATTAGATTATGATGATCTATTTTTGAAGCATACCTTAGCTTATAGGTTACTATGTGAGCATCTAAACCCAGCATTCAGGGAACAGCCTTTGCATTTTAAAGTACAGCTGATCTTCTTTCCTAACCCGTCTAAGTCTGCAAGCTAAAGATATTGAAGAACAGTAAGGTCTTACATTAGTTTACAGAGTGCAAAACATGCCAGTACATTTATTGTAACATCTTCTCTCGGGGTTTTGCATTCCCTATTATTGAATGAAACAAACCAGAGGAATTCTACTTCTGTAAGTTAACAGGACTATGCAGATACTTGTCTTTTTAAAGCACATAGGATTGTTGTGCTTTACAAAATTGTCTTATGAGGTTTCACGCTTCTGTACACACAAAGACATGCATACGCACTACCATATGTAGATGAACATTGCTGTATAACACCACATAATTATTTTTAAAAATATTCCAGTGGTAGAAGTTACAGATATTCTTGTTATTATGTGCCCCCAAAATGTATGCAGTTTCAATAATCAATCTGTGATTCTTTTAAACATTATCAGAACTTGTATGACTAATTCAGCCTTTTATCTATCTTTGGATAATCATGTAGAAGCTAGGCACATAGGAATGCCGAACAGATAATATAATTGGTAGTGTAAATCTGAGTGGGTAGGCAGTTGGATTTTCTTCAGTCAGTTCCTCCTAGCCGCTGTCTTTGAAGCTGTAATCCTTCTGAGCCAAGCATGGGCTCAGGTTCCAAACACACATTAATGCCACGATAAGAAACTCGCTGCGGAAAGGTTGTGCTGCGTTGGGGTGTCACTGCTCCCACAGCCAAACCGGCTGTGAAGTTTCCTCATTTGTTTCAGAGCAAAGTCAATAGCTTTCCAGGATAATTTTAAACAACACAAGCTATTTTGCATGAAGCGCACATAAAAAAAGCTCACATGTCTTTCATCAGCTCAGCTCTGGACGTAGTATCTTTCTCTAAATTTGTGATCACAAACATCTGGTGGTGGCAACTGTTCGTGCAGCCGGGCTGAGTTGAGATACACGATGTGTTCCGGGGTGCAAATGAAGGGAAGCGGAGGAGACACAGGATGGTGTGACCTGCTCTACTGTTGTTAATGGTTTAACTTCATTCAGCGGGGCACGGACATCCTGGAGATCAGCAGGGTCGGCAGGTCCCTCACAGACACTCAGACACTAGCATCGGGACCCAAGTTTGTAGTCTCTCACGCCCAGTGCTGGGTAGAACATTTAAAACTTTTCTTTCTGTTTAAATACTCAAATACAAATATTAACCTCTTTAAAACTAGCAAAGCTGCGAGAGAGTGAAGGCTAATAAAACTCTTAGTTTTCTTCTGATATTTGAACAAGTGCTGCTCATGCCAGGTAAGTTGAAGAGATACAGGAAAGGAACTATCAAACTTAAAAATGTTTTTTCTACTTCTCATTTTCATTAATTTCTACAACCAGATATCTTTAATACCATGCCTAAATATGCAGGCAAAATAGCCTCAAAAGTTTCCTGAGGTGAGCTGACATGGAGTTTTGTAATGACATATGCATTCTTAAGCATAGTATTTCACCCCTCTCCAGGTCTATAAATAAAAGTGAGTAATAAGTGATATTCCTGCCTCTCTATTTTTATAAATCTCCCATTTCCAATGGAAATGAAACATAAAATAACTAAACTTTCGTCCTCCTGTGCTGCTTCTGATCTTTATGATAGTATATTATTGATATTCCATATTTTGGATGGAGTAAATACTGTGAAATTTTAGATTTATTTACATGCTTAAAGTTGCATTTGTTCAACAAATTAATTTTGTATTCAATTTTGGTTGCTGTATGTGCAAAGTCTGAAATTGTAACTGGTAACTCTGGGTTGGTTTTTCCTTCCCTCCTTCCTTCCTTCCTTCCTTCCTTCCTTCCTTCCTTCCTTCCTTCCTTCCTTCCTTCCTCCCTCCCTCCCTCCCTCCCCTTCCTCCCTTCCTCCCTTCCTCCCTTCCTCCCTTCCTCCCTTCCTCCCTTCCTCCCTTCCTCCCTTCCTTCCTTCCTTCCTTCCTTCCTTCCTTCCTTCCTTCCTTCCTTCCTTCCTTCTTTTCCTCTCAAATGTAACATTCTTCATTGTCTGTCTCACAGACTTTTGTTTCAATGCCCAGCTGTCTCACTCTGGTGCAAAGGTAGCTGCACTTCAATGTTTAGCAAAATGATGTTGTAAAATGTAACCACTCTCAGTTGTAAAGCATGAAATTACTCTGATAGTGTTGTACGCTTGTACATGTAAGATAACAATTGTATAAATGAGGTGCAGGTGTTGACTAACATCAAATACTACTGTACAAGCTGTACAAGGCAAAGTCCATATTGAGGCAGATTCTCTGCTCATATAATATTATTGCCTGTAGCTGATTAGAGAATTTATTCCAGACTATCTGTGCAATCCTTCCCCTAAATTTAAAAAGCCAGATTATGCCTTTCTGCGCACATGCTCCTGTGAATGAAATCAATGACAGAGACGTGGCCCTTTCTGTACAGAAGTATTTGACACCAAGCGGTATCTTCTTTTCTCCTGCCAGCTTAGACAATCCCAGGAAATATGTTCCCAAGCAAAGGGATAATTCAACTAAAACCGCAGTTAGAATTTATCTAGATTAAAAAAAAAAAAAAAGGGAACACCGAGCCCACCCTGGAGTCCAAAGAGCAGGTTCTGGTTAATTGGAAGCCTAAGGAGCCAGTCTCCTTCCTTTTGTGGGTGGTGGTAAAATAGTTACAGTAATTAATCTGTTCTAACTTTGTAGCTAAAATTCTCATGTGGGAAAAAACAATCCCAGAAAAAAATGACTTTGAAGAACGAGGTGACTACTTTATTCTAAAATGTTGTGTCTACACAGGAAATAGATAATTTGCTGAAGCATGTTGATTAATTTTGTCATGAAGCAACTTCTTCCTTATAAGAGTCCCCAGCATTTGTATAAAGCTGTCAGGCATTAACACCACCATGAATGTTTTAAGCATTCATCTTGTTACTGTGTTTTTTCTTTTTTTGGAAAATACTGCTGTTCATTCCCAATAAGCTATTTTTCTACTTTCTACCTTTTCTCACAGTTGGTGTAGAGATGTTGGTCTTTTGACTTTTATTTTTAAGTTTAAAGGGAGTCATTTTTAGTTGGGGAGTACTAGATTAACTTAGACATATACTGAAAAAAAAGTCTCTTGCTGACTTGTTTGTATTTTGTTTCTGGAGCAATTAAAAGATTTTATTGCAAATTGCATTAAAGAAGTCATAGAAAACAGACAAAGGAAGAAGCCCTTGAAAGTCAGCTAATCCATCCTCTGTTCTCAGGGCATGTCTAAGGATGCCTAAGCCATTCTTGGCAGAGATTTTTCCTGGGCTCCCCTGTTGCAATTTAAGTCCGCCACTATCTGTTCTCTCTTTTACATGCCTGGAGACCATTATCATGTCTTCTTACAATCTTCTCATTTGTAGATGATGAAGAACCTGGTCCTTTCAATGTTTCCCAGGCTTGGAGAGCTTTACCTTCTTTCCTATGTACTCTTTCCGTTTGATTCCTGGCATTCCTGGAAATGATGCCTCAAACCAAAGATAGTACTCCATCTGAACAAAGCCTTCCTATTGACACTTTTCCAGGATGATATTTACTTTTCTTGCAACCTTGTGGCATCACTGACGCATGTTCAGTCTGTGACCCACTGTGACCTCTGATCCTGTTTGTGGAACTGCTGCCTGGTCATCCCCATCTTGTGTTTGTTCGGTCGATTATTCCCAAGTGCTGTGCTTTGGATTTGTCCTTAGTGAAATGTGCTCCGTTTGTTTAATGACCACACGCATCTTATTTCAGTAATGCATCCTCTCTACTTCTTCAGTTCATCCTTCTGAATTCAAATCCGGCCGTCTGTGTAGGATTTACAGCTCTCCCAAGCATTGCATCCTTTGCAAAGCTGATATGAGTGCTATTGATTCCATGATACAAATCATTAATGAAAATACTGAAAAGTGCCAGATCTGGGGTAAGTAGTGTACAGTGTAATGCGTATGGAATGTCCCGGTCAGTGACTCTTCATTACTGAAGCTCACAGGACAGGCGTGGTGTGAATAGAGAAATATTCTACCGCTATGCCAGTCCTTGAAAGAGGTGAAGCCAAGTTGTGTCACATTGTCCAGGCTTGGGAGCACTGAGCATCTTTTGAAACGCTGCTGATGGGGGTCCTCGTGAAATCCAAAGCTGAAAAGATAATAGCCTGAAGCACCAGTGCCCCTTCCACCCAGCCAGGGGAGCTCTATTTGCTATCGTCCCTCCCTCCTTGTGTTTGTGGGTGTAGAAAGCAGTCCTACATAATCATACTTTGTTTTAATCTTTCCATAATTTAAACTGCTTCATGAAAAATTAAGTTGAGTTTAGCCTAGTTTCTCTAAAAAAAGGGTGTTCTTAAGTAAGGGGAAAAGGAGAGAGTTAGAAATATGAGCAGGAACTGGCAGTATTGTTGGAGGGGAACAAACATTCAGGAGCGAGAGCTGTTGTAGTGCTCTGAGTGACCCATGATGTATACGTTTTCCTATTCATGGAAAAACTTGTTACTTTTCACTTTTTAAAGTATAATTTTTTTTCCCTAACTTAGGTGCTATAAATGACATGTTTCATTAGGAAATTGTGTGCTGACTTTTTTTAATTTTCATCAGTGCTTCTCCACGAAAATGAGCCACCCAATATATTTGGGTTTCACACAAGTTTTTCAAAATTTCACGTATTCAAAACTAATGTTTCTATTACAGTTTTTTTTTCAATAACTTACATTAGACAGATACTTTACAAGAATAGTCATTTGACAATATATTTTGTTGTGGAAAGTGCTTTTCTTTCTTACAGCTTCCTGTAAGATCTTTCTTTATCTAAACTCATGGTGAAGAAGATGAACTTGCTGTTCTTGCTAACAATGATTGCACTCTCTTCCAAGGCCAGTTACAAGAAAATAGTTTGAGCTGCACTTTCTGTCATTTATCTCAGCCTATGAAAAAGAAGAGATCCACAAGCAAACATTTTAAAATTTTTTCATCAACCCACGTTTGCCCATCAACCTTGAGATTAACTGCAAAAATAATACACACTCATACATTACTCCTTTGTTTTAGGTATGCTATGGCAGGATTCCTGAGACCAAACTTACATTTTTGTAAGGGCTCTTTAGGAGTACTTGCTAATTTAATGCAAGTAAAATTACCAAATACCACACCTATTATGTATTACTTGGTTTCTAAAGTATAGCCCTGCATTTCCTTTGAAAGGAGTACGACACGGAAGAATTACGTTAAAGAATGGTGTGTCAGCCAGGTAATTTTCCCTTCAGATATAAATGATTCAGAGAGGCTGATTCTTGCTGCTGTGTTACTCAATGAACAACAATATAGCCTCATACAAAGCAACATTTTGCTTTATATTGCCTTATATTGCTCTTGACTGACAGACACTGCATTGTATCAGAATAAAAAAACTCCACAGAATAACATCCGCAGTATCTCAAACATCAGAATAAATAATAAGTGATTTTTGCCATCGAAAAAGTCCAGTTCTGGCACAGCCAAATTTTGAATGAACTGACCTGGATTTAACTCAAAGTTTGCTCAATACAAGAGTAGTCCAAAAGACAGCAAATGTGGTTACCAAATCAATGACACATGAGCACAACTGAAATATATTTGCTGGGAAAGGAACTTGAGAAATCCAGGAAAAGAAGATAAGGCAGTGGTCTCTCCGTAGTTTATTCATGTTTGGAAATGCACAGTTTAAGAGGCGAAGTTGCCCCATAATTTGCAAATTCCAAGCCGGTATTTTGCATTTCAAGGAGTATTGCTACTTGAAATGAAAATTCGAAACTTAAATGGATATTTTCAATTTTTTATACTTTGTGATTCTGGAGGGTTTTTTTGTTATTGCTTTTTCATCTTTTACCCCCAAATCCAGATGCTGTCTGGACTAGGGCGCTCTTGAGTTGTCTCGTCTACTTGTTCTTGAGTAACGGGTGCTGTTGACTGGCTGAAAAGCATCAGTGAGGAGTAACTGAAGGGTTGGGTCTGCCTTGTTATCCAGCATGAGACTAGCCTACATATGGTGGCTGGCAACAGGGTGAGGGACTGACTTACCCAGGCTGCCGTCACCTGCCTGACACTTTCTTCCAACTGGAAATTTTTGTCCCTCTCCCTACCCCCAACCTCCAGCAAAATCGAATGTCTGGTTACTCATTAACATTATGCTGTCAAAATGATTTGAGTGAGTTTAAATACTTCATAGTGAGGGATTATTTAAAAAAAACCAAAAAACCCACAAAACTGGATCAATTTTGACAGAACTGTGTTAGAGGAGACTGTGCACGCAGTGACGCCAGCAGCTGGGAAGGTGCAGCCACCTCGCCCGGGATAGGTGGTGAGGCCTGGATAAGCAGCTTGGGGAAGTCTGCATGGGTAACCACTGACACCGCGTCTGCCACGACCAGCGAACTTTGTCTGACTGGGCTTTCTCTAAGTCTAGCCTCACCTTCAGTGCATTTTTCCATTAAGAAAAAATACGTAAGGTGACAGCAGCATCAGTGAAATAGCAACATCACAACATCTGAAGGAACAAGCATTCCCAAGAAAAGTAGGAATCTTTTAGCTGTAGTTCGTAGACTTTGGGGTGGGGCGATGGGTTTGTAACCCCTTTAATGCCTGTGATTAATTTGCCTTTGGAAGTCACAGCTGCTGCTAAAGACTTGGTGCCTTTTCCCCTTCACTGAAGCGTTAGGAACTTGCAGCAGAGTTTTTCACACCTCCCATAGCTGCTCCCCAGGCGCAGGAGGGTATTTCTCAGGATGTCAGTCTGCGTTACAAAGATAATGTCAGTGCAAGGAGTCCTGCCTCCTCCCATGTACCTCTTCTGCTCGTCTCTCATTCCTACCCCTGTACCACAATATATCAGCCTCTCCACGGTTACTTGTAACCTTGATCCTTTCAACTGTCCACCTTCTCCTAGAGCCCCACCAGCAGCTCCGTGAGTACTGCTGGGGCGGAAGCAAACTGGTGTGGTGAAAGAGGAGAAGCCCAGGCTTCTTAAACTGGTTTTGCCACTGAAGACAGTGGCAAGTGAAGCAATCACTCAGACAATAATTTCTCAATTTTTTTTTAGGATAATTATGTTAAAGTGTTCTATAAATGTTGTGGAAGACTGTGCAGATGACTGTGCACAGGTAAGATACTTTGTTCAACCTTTTTAGGACAAATAGTCTGAGAATATGCACATGTATTATGCTTTACACCACGACAAAACAATAGCAAGCAAATTTTGCCTTTGGCTTTAAGATTCAGAGTACATTGCAGTACGTTGTATTAAATCTAATTGCATTTGAAGGTTTCTATTTATAAGCGTAAGAACAAAAGCATTGACTTAACAATTTAGTGCCTGTAAAAAAATTGCTCTTAAACCCCATTTGTTTTGACCCCAGCCAAGAGTGTGAGCACCATTACAACATTGTTCATTGATGAAAGTCATGTGTCATTTTGGTTAAAGAGTTTTAAAACCTGTATCATCTGGGCAACAGTGAGTTCTTTTGTAGTGTTTCTTCCGGTATTTGTGAAGCTCCTGTTGCAACAGAATCCCAGTCATTTGAGAACACCAATAATAGGAGCAACAATCATAGTTCAACTGGCCAAGCACTGATTTACAGTATTCTTTGTAGGCAGATTACTAACAGGCAACAGTCCAAAATGCTTCAGCGACCTTAAAAATGTTTCCAAGAAAATGTTACCGATTTTAATAATGACTATGCAATATGTAGTAAACATAAATGCAGGAGGTTAAGAGGTCAGCAAAGAATTCTCAGCAGCATGAGTTTAACACAGGAAGCAATGGGGAAAGTCTAAGGTTAAACTGTTCAGTTAAAGCCAGAACGGAAATTGGGGCAAGAAAAAGAAAACATGGTGTCATAAACATGATGACATCTCTGTGCTAGGAAGATGACTCACAATACCTAGGTACAAATAGTTCTTATAAATTCTAGAAAGTAAAGCAGAGTTGGTAATTGTGTCATGTTTTCACGACAGATAAATCTATTTCCTCTTTTGATTAAAAGGTCAGGCAGATCAAATGCAATCAGATAAAGCACATGGTAAATCACATACTCAAAGTACACACTTTAATTAGTTATGAAATATAATAATGTGTCAATGAATTCTTTTCAGGTTAGGCAGAGGAGTTTTCTTAAAGTATTTAGGCACACAGTGAAAAATGCAGTTTTAAAGCACCTTGTTCTAACTCACTTCTAGAATACATCAACCAGTTAAAACAGCCGAGGAAAGTGTCAAAACCACCTTTATAGTTTCAAATGAGGATAAATACAAATGCTGCGAGGAGTTCTCTGACTTAGACTCAGCAAAGCTCTTGAGCATGTTCTTAACTTTAAGCACAAACATTCCCATGGAAATCACTGGTGGTGACTCAACAACGTGCAAGATCAGGTTCTTAAAAATGTTTATTTTCCTTCATTATTTTGCATACGTGTTGCAGGTTCTCCTACAGCAAAGTAGCAAGCTGCTACATGTCCCCGTTAACTGTGGGTACAGAGGGATTGACAATGTAAGCATTTCGTAATATATTTTGTGAAGTCTGTGCCATCACCTCAAGCCTCTTCTGTAGATGCACTGTAGCACAGAAATGCTGCAGAACTAACACAGATTCACTCAAGGGGAATGGAAGATATGGCTTCTTTATTGTCGAAAGAGAGTTTATGGAGCAAGAGCAACGTATCACAAGGTTTATTACTTTGCACGTGGGGTTGGGTAACTAGTTAACAAAACTGTATTGTTTGCTGACTGAAGTCATGGCGTTTTGTAAGGGAAAGGAACCTCCTGTGAAGTAATACAGAAACATTCTGGCTGTCCTATTTGTAAAGGAAATAATCTGTGTTCATTTCTCAATAATAAAGTGTTTTGAGATTATGCAAGTGCACCCATGCAAGATGGTCATTAACTATTTAAGAGACTGAGTTTAACTACTCCATTATGTCTTTTTTTTTTTTTTTTGGTTCTTCCTGTTTTGTTCATGTTAGTTTTACCATTTGTTTGCACTTACAGCCTCCTCTGCTTCTAGAGAAAAAGAAAGAACGTTTCAGGTGCAGGCAGTTTACTGCCTACAGTATGTAACTGCAGTTTCCTTACACTTTAGTGCAGCCTCTCTCCTTATTCTGTGTTCAGTTAATACTTTGTGAAGTAGAATAACATCCTCTTCTCCTCCATTGTTTCTGTTGATGCTGTGTCTTGGGATTTTGACAGGAAAAGGTGCTCCAATTTAAAGCCAGTCAGAGTTAGCAACTAAGGGTTTCAAGAATGCAGACTAAGCAATTACCACAGAAGACGCCAGAGCAGCTAGTTTGACCGTGGATTCAAGATTTTCCAAAATTTTCCTTTGAGCAGTGGTTCTGGTTACAGCTTAACTCTAATAATCACTGTTAATACCGACCTTCTTCACCAAGTCCTGTTTGCAGCATCCGGACAGCCGGAACCCTGATTTCTGCCAAGGACTTCCAGGCAACACTAGTGAGCAAATGCTAATGCTAACGCTGCTGTCAGTAATAGGGTGTTTATCACTGTACTTTAAAAAACTGTAAGCTGAGAATAGATTGACCTGTGTTGTCGGACTTTTCTTTAAAAATGCCACAAAAAGGTAAATTCAGATCCAAAATCTACTTACTCGGTTTCTGGCAGTAGCTCTGATGCAATAAATGTTTCTAAAAGCATACACGTGTGAAATAAAGTATGCCCAAAATCAATGCACACCTCCCCTTTTGTTTTTCAACCTGGATATTTCAGCCAGTGCAGAGCGGCCAACACTGCAACCCTCCTGACCTTCTGCTGGTCAGGTAGGCATGAGGCTCTGCGCTGGGACACAAGAAAAGGATTTTGTTTTACAATCTGGAGAAGCAGTTTCAGTCTTTCAAAATATGGAAGTTTGAATCACCACAGCCTGTGAACCACTCTACATTTTGGGACACAAGAAAGAACCAATGAACTGCGTCCTCTGTGCAAACCGGGCTCACGAACAAGAGCGTTTGCTGTCATGAGAATGAACCTTCTGTTTACAATCTGCATTAAAAAATGTGACTGGTGAAACTTATGCCTCTGGTAGCACATTATTTACTATTCTTTGGAAATTATCTTGCTCTTTAAATGTTCAACTTTTCTTTCTTTGAACATTTTCCCTTTCAAGAATTAGCTTTTAATTTCTTCAAACCGGCCTGTATCCGCAATGATTTTAAGTGACCTGGAGAAGGTCTGATAAAGGAACCAGACTGAGGAGCTTGTTTAATTTATTTTGGGGGCTGTTTGATAAACTCTGTTTTATAAAGTAACTCTTCTCTGCAAGAGAGAACATAATTTTACAGATTAGGTACAGTAAACTGATTTCTACATTCCTTTTTCATTGTAGTTGTCTACAGCTCTCAAGTAGCAGAAAGCAGAGGCTGCTTGGAAGATGCTGTTGGACTTTGAATTAGCTGGAAGGAGTTGGTCAGATAGTAGTGTTTTAGATGGTTTTGCAGGAGCATAAGTAAGGATAGGTAAGATTCGAGGTATATGTCACTACTGATGGTGTGCATGATGATGTGCCACAATAATAGAAGCTGAGTTTAAAGTTCCTCCTGGTGCCAGTCGGTGGTTGGTGGCCCTGGAGGTTGGACTGTTGCTTTGGAGTAGCTGAATGAACCATTAATTCAACTCTGTCTCTGATAAAGAGTATGCTCCATATTTTTGCTGAGTATTTTACTGGTCCTTGCCTGTGTAAATTAGATTTTTTTCTTAAAGAAATCCCATTGACTGCTTACAGCTATCTCAAATTTATTCAAAAACGTTTCCTGATAATTTCTAGGAATTCTTTTTGATCTCGGGGATCTTCCCACCTGTTGATTCTTTTTATGTATTTAGTTAAAATTAACTTCTTACTCTGATCAGTTCTGTCATCTGTTCACGTATTGGCATATTCGTGATGAGTGAATGCAGAAGGAGGCATGAAGACACCCAAACAAATCCAAATATTAATTTGAGTGAATACTTTCTGAAGGTTTGGTGTGGTGCTATTCAAAATGCAGTGCTTCTGGATCAGAAGCAATAAACTTACCCGAGAGTGCTGGAAATAATCCATGGACATCCTGTTCTTATTAGACGTGGGCTAAAACATTCTGACAGATTTCAAGCCTGCTAAAATATTACTCATTAAAAATTTTGACGTTGACTCCAGAGTTACTGGGAGCACATCTTACTTGTCTATCTCTTTAAGGGTGACTATGAAAAAGGGAGAAGACAGAAGTATATATGGTGATAAACAGGGTAAGAAAAGAAGCAGAGAGCTGACTGTGTGAAAAAGAAAGAGACACCCTGGGAAAGCAGCAGAAAAAAGGGGAAGAAAAAAATCCCAGTTTTTGTAAGTACGTCTCTTTAGGACTGAGACTGTGCCAAACCTTGGACTTGGAGGCTGCTCTGTCCTTAATACATTGCACATGATTGTCTCTAGCTAGAAAAACATTTTTTGTGGTTTTTAAAAAATTGAATTATCCTTATATGAAATAAAACAAACTCTGAGTTTAAATGACAGAGTAAAAAGAGACCAAATTCATTTTGCAAGCCCTCAGAGAGTTTAAAAATCCCTTAGGTTCACAAAAACTCAGACTCCATAAGGTTCAGATATTCCCAGAGTAGGATGTACAATGGAGTTACTTCCATCTACTATAATTAAGTTTTCATCAGACTCTTTCAGTTTATCTAACTGATTCTCCTCTCAAGACATGTTTGTATGAAGAGCAAGATCCAAAATACCCCGTTGACTCTTCCTGGGCAATCTAGATAGAAGTTAGGTAAAGAGAGAAGTTATAAAGCCTGTGTGACTTTTAAAGCTACAAGACCATAGGCAGTTGAGTATGATGATGAATGTTTATTTTAGCACCTATGCCTTGTTCCAGATAGGCTCACGTGCCTTTTAAGATTGTCATGGTGGAATCATCATCCCTAGAAGTATTTAAAAGATGGGTAAACATGATGCTTAGGGACATGGCTTAGTGGTGGATTTTGTCAGAGTTAGGTTGATGGTTGGACTCGATGATCTAAAAGGTCCGTTCCAACCTTGACAATTCTATGGTTCTATCTGTGTCTTGACCCTTTGGAAGAGGGTGGCCCTTAGAGTATTCCTGAAAAAAAATGTATTTCCTATTGGCTACCTTTAGGTAGCTCCCTACTCAGCAGGGGTTTTTAGCTTGTTCCTCAGGAACGTGTTTCCCCACTCTATACGATGTCTAGGCTCCCAGCTTAGTTCCTTAACAGAGTATCAGGGTCCATGTTTCAGATGTTGCACTGCCTGCTAAGCAACGTGAAGCTGTCTCTAAGTGTTAGCTCCAATTAGAAGCAAAGGCTTGTGACACTCCAACCTGCAATGCCAACATGTCTTCTACATAAGTAATACCTATTGAGTGGATGTCAAAGCAAGGGTGCGAATGGAGTTAGATAGTGAAGCAAGTTGATACTGATAGTCAATATCAGCTGACTCTGATAATCAACAGAGATACCATGGGGCTGGGTGAACGTAAGAACGTAAGAACGTAAGAATGGCTGTGCTGGGTCAGAACAAGGATTCACCCAGCCCAGCAGGCTGTCTAGGGTACTTGCCTGATAGGAAGGCCACCTGATCATGAAGGTGGCTTTCAAGGGTGAGCCTCATCACTGGCACTTCAGGTAGGCTGACTCCTGCAATTTCCCCAGATCCAGGAACTTAACTGTAAAATTTGTGGTGTGGTAGATGGTTTTTGTTCTTTTTGACAAGTTAAAACATATTCCTACCTCCACACTCCCAGTAATCTTAAGCAGATGCCTAGGGAAGAACATAGGAAAAAGTGATCTGATTCCTGCTTAAGTCTGTATAAACTTTTAGCAACTTTGCTGTTCCTTGCAAGGAATTCCATCAATTTAATGAGAACTACATCTTTTAGTTCAGTTTAAATACTATTTGGAGCTTCATTTGATATCTCTCACACTTGAATTGGAAGATGTGGTACCAAGTTGGTGCCAGATTACCCTCTCCACCACGCTTATGTTTTTACACACTTCTGCTACATCCCTTCTCAGTCATCTGTTTCTCAGACTGAATTATTTGATCGTTTCCTTACATGGAAGCCCTTGCAGACCTTTGACCATCTGTCCTTGTGCCGTGGCAGGGGGCTTGGAACTAGATGATCTTTGAGGTGCCTTCCAACCTAAACGATTCTATGATTCTATGATTTCCCAGTTTTTCTGTATTATGAAGCATATTCTTACTCAGCTTCGGAGCTAACTTGAGATTGTAGGTGCAGCCTTCCTCCAGTCATGAGTCTTCCTTAGTTGGGTACCTTCACTATTAATCAAAAAATTTTGTGTAATGTGTGAGTATATGTGGGTACTTGAGATTTGCTTAACCTGCTCTTCTGTCATGGATAACACAAAGCTGGTTATATATTATTGTACTGGAGCAGGTTTGGGAACTCAGGTGTCCTGCCTTCACAGCCAGGATGTGGCCCTTCTACTGGAGAGTCAGACAGGCTATTTCTCCCGCTCATTAAATGGTAGGATCATAATTTATGCCACGTGCAGTGTGGCTGCTTCAAGGACAGCCTTACTGCAGCGCGGCTTCAGGCCTCCTGCTTCAGGCTGTCTCTGAGAGACAGCAGAAGTGGGTTTGCACTCACTTGGGATCTGGGGGCAGGTTTTCATCATCTTCTGTAACTGCTAAGCTATTGTGTAACAGGACTTTGTCTCTTCCTCCTCTAAGTGAAATAGCAGCTGCTGCAATCCTTCCTCCAGAGCTTGCTCCTCTAGGTGCAGCGTGTTCACGTGCCACGCGGCACTAGGAAGCATGGACAGCAGAGCTGTAGCTCTCGCAGGACAAGGGTCACAGAGCAGTTGCTGGTGACTTTGGCTCACGGGCAGACAACAGATCATGTACTAAAGAACTCTGCTGAGAAAAACATAGGTGCATGCAGGATTAGGCAGCAGGAAAGATGGTGTTTCGAGACTTGCATTTTGGGCTTAGGCATTTATTAGCCACTTACACCTAACTTACATATCTAAGATCTTATGAGAATATATTTCTTAGCCTCCTTATACATCAGTATTTCTTTCTTCCACAAGCAGTTGCCCACTTGAGGTGGGTACACAGGTAGATTAGATAGGCTTAGACACTATTTTATTTGGGACTGAATAAGTGCACAAGGTTAACCGGAGCCGTATTAGGTGTTACGACACTGCGCAGAAAGCTGTTGAGCAGGTACTGCATCATCATAGTTGCCTACATCACACAGCGGTGTTAACCCGGATAAGAGCTCAATAACGTCCTGGGTGCCTGACGTGGACTTACTAGGAGACAGCTATTACACGAAGGACCTGTGTCTACAGGTTCACGAAGATGGTATTACCGTTATCCCTGCTTAATGTATGGACTTGGGGCCCAGAGAGATTTTGACTTATCTAAGCCAAGGTCACACAGAAAGTCTTTTACAGAGCCCAGAAGTGACATCTGTTCTCTAGTATCCCAGTATCATAATTAGCCACCAAAGCTTTTTTTCTTTGTTTGATTTTTTTTTTTCACTATTCAAATGTTTTGGAAAAGTTGTGATCCCTGTTCTTATGCTTTCTCTTCTCCCCTGACAAAAAAACCAAATTCCCTGTAGGGAAAAGAGAGTAAGGTATTGATGGTTCACAGAGTTGGTGAGAATAATCTTTCTTTCAGTGATTTTTCTTTCCCTTTAAGCATCTCCAAATCTTACTGCTTTCCATAGAGTAGTTTTACAAAATAATGGGTGGCTGGCTATTTCTCTGTGAACAGAAAGAGCTGTCTGGTTTTCATTTGAAGAGGAAGTAAGTCAGCTTTCACATCCTTACTTGGGGACAGCTGGTTTAAAATCTACATGATTAAAATTGGAAATTAACTGGAAGGAGATATTTAGTTTAGAAATGTATTAATAGAACACTAATGTTGAGATATATACCCACAGCTAACAGAAGATTCATCTGTGTGTTTGTTGTGAAATTTCTACTCATTGTTATCTAGGGAGGCAAGGGAAGTTTCTGGACAAGTCTCTGTAATGTAACTACAAGCTGATTAGTGTAAAATACCATACTGAAGTGACATTAATGAAAGGATGTGTCAGATTTTCTTGCTTTGGGGCTTGGCTCACCTGTTGGTGTGCGTAAAAGCAAGGAAGGGATGGAGAGAGATTTCACCTTCATCTTTTTCAGAAGAGGAGATGTAACGGTTTAATGTGAGGATCCAGAGCTATCCCAGCCAGAACAAGTCACTTTGACTTCTGTCCAAGAGGGTCCTCAGGGTGGGTCAAGACAGACGCTAGAGTCGCATGGGTGCTGGTCCCCTCGCCCACAGAGTTCCCATGTGGTGGCTGTCAAAGGAAGCTTTTCAGTTGGGGCCCATCTCTAGATCTGTGTAATCAAATGCATCACATTAATGTAATATTGCTAATTTCTCTGAGGAGGCTCCAGTACACGTGGAAGGACATCTTGTCCCTTCACTGGTGTGTCACTTCTCCGCCCACTTGGGATCAGGGGTGAGGGTGGCAAAGGTGATGGCAGGGAGACAGTTCAAGGAGTATAATCCCGCATGGGAGCTCCCCCTTTGTGTATGTAAAGGAATAGGGGCTAAAATTCATGGCAAGACAGAAAAGAAGGGGGCAATTTCTCACTGGGGTAAACAAAGAAGGAAGGAACATGAGAGTTTGTCTCTGATTTTGCCTATTCCAGTTGGCAAATATAATGAATTGTAAATAAGAGTCTTTGGATGATGTTTTCTTTACAAATGAGGAAAGAATGTCCTGTAACTGTGCACTATTACCTGTAAAATAGCAATACCCTGTTTTGCTCAGCTCTTTGACGTGAGTAGAGCTGATGTTGAAAAGTAAAATAAAGACATCACTAAATTAACTGCATAACATCCAGATCAATATACCTTTCTATGAGCAGAATAGTAGGTGCTGCTCTGGTTCATAGCAACCAATTGATCAGTGTCTACTGGTAGGTTATAGGACCAGATAGAGCTGTGAAAATGCCAAGGAAAGATTTCCTTTTTTTTGAAATATCATCATGAAATTCCATCTAGAACGGATTCCCCACAGGGGATCTTACGCTAGAAATCCAGAGATACCTAGAAGTAGCTTTAAACAATGAGCTAAAATTGATAATAATAAAAAACTGTATTTCATGTAGGGAATAATAAGTGTTTTTTCCAAATACACGTCATTTCCAGTAACAGTCATCTCAGGAAGGTAAATACTGCAGCCACTTCACTGTTGGAAGTGCTTGTTTGTTATGGTCCGTGTGACCCTTTTTTTGTCCCTGCGTACAGAATAAGGAATTCTGCTCTCAAAGCCTTAAAAGCTCTGGTGCTAGTGAATACATGAAGATAATGCTGCTAACAAAAATCACTTCCTTTTTTTGACCCATTGCCTCTTTATCCCCCTTTGAGTGACTAGTGTTAACGTCATTGTCTGCAGGTATTCATGCACAGGAGCTTTTAATCTCAGCTTTCCTGCCCTGAGCAGCTGTCCGTATGCGAACACACAGGCGCTGTCATGTTAAAAGATGGTGAAATAACTTCTGCCCCAAGTATTCTCCTGCCAATTACTCTTTTCTGGAGTGCGTTCCCATAAATGTTCTTTCTGACTTCCTTTATTTAATAATGTACAAGCAGCTACATCCTGCTATTGAAATTATTTTTTGCTTAATATTGAATGAATATAATATACATTATGCACATGAATATAATATGCTTTATACATAGGTACTAAAGCTTTTTGTTAGCTACTGTCTTACAAACAGCAGAAAACGAATAGGGACTTATCAAGCTATATAATTCGTGATGTCTGCCTTGAGCACTGTAACCTGCTAGTGTCAAAATAGAAACCCGCGTGGTTATTCTTGTAAAATAAGGATAAAGAAGTAGAACTACCAAAAATGCATTGGAACACAGGAAAAGATATATAATCAAAACATATTCTCAGCTATATTAATTTTTTTTTAATGGATTGAACTTAATGGTATGCTTGTATATGAAGTGAGAAATACATTAGTTCTGAAGAAATTTAGCCAAATTCTATTTTATAGAACAGAGAGTTTTCAGAACATAAACTGCACAGTTCATTGGTCAGATTGATTTCTTTGCATTATGGTCAAAACTATCTTTTGGATGGTCTGTGAGTAACATCCTGCTGAAAATATTTTTTCATTCTTTTCATTTCTGCAAAATAAAAGTTGTTTTTTATTTATGCAAGAAGCCTAATCAAAATAGCGTATAATGTAGCCCTGAACCAGATAAGGTTGTAATATTTTTGGAAGCAATTGTATGTTTATTAAACAACAACGATTTGCCATTAGTTTTGTGTCTAAGCTCTTATTATTTTCATCTTGTTTTCCAGAGACACTTCATTATAATGCTGTTTATTTTATTGCTACTGGAGCATTAAAAAAAAAACCCTGTTACTTATAAATGGAAATTTAATACGGGTTATAGTTCTGATCAAAATTGAAAATAAACTCTCATTAGATTATGGCGCATCATATAAGAAATTATTAAGATCAGTTATGATCTTATGAATGACCTACCTTTTAATCTGAGAGAACCGGGAAAGGGCAAAGGCAACACAGCTTGTTTTTCTACTGCACCCCATTTGCAGGCAGCAGTACTGCAGACGAATATGCAGTAAAAAGAAACAAAGTCTGAAAGTTAATACCCCAGGCGCCAAACACATGTCTGTGAAAGAGGAATGCAAGCAGACGTTTCTATGTGCAGGACGTTAATTCCTAATGGGCTCTTTCTCTTTTACAAAGGTCAGATTATTGGATGGAACAGAATCCAGTCTTGTGCGATGCATTACCTACCTTGGTGTGCGTAGAGTAATGGCATAGCTGTGATTCCTTGCTATGGGGTTAACACCACCCAGTAAGTGATTAATACTTCCACTGATAAGAGATGGACAACTCAACAGGTCAATCCGATCAGAGCTGGCTGCGTACAAATCTGGCTTTTTATACTGCCACCATATTCTCTATTTCACCTCTATATTTATACTGCAAAGTGCGGGGTGCCCCTGTAAGTCCAGAGGGATGGGGTGCTAAGGAGGAGGCGTGCGCAGAGGATTGTCGAGTGCCTGGTGTTTTGTTGGTATGGCACTTCGTCTTTCAGTCTTCTGCTTCCCTTTTTAATTGCTGATGATGTGATGGAAAACATCAGGTTGATAATTCTAGTGTCTGAAGCCAGGGCGTGACATAGTCGTAAAGTATGAAATCAGTGCAAGCCTTGCCATAGCCTCCAGTGAATTCAAGTGCGCAGCCTTGAGGTTTTGCCACGGGAGAAGCCGAGCCTGGGCAGAGGCAGCGGGAGGGTCACTAGTGTGTGCCCAGGCCCCGGCGGAGACCAGAGTCACTTTGTAGATGTCTTCCCCACTCCCGAACAAGTGCACAAATCGCTGCCGGCTGCAGGGGCAGTTTCTGGTTGTGGCCAGCTCTCCCACAGAGACCACCAACCTACATCACTTAGAGACACCAAATGACTGAGAAAACGCAGCAGGTTCTCTGTGTTGTCACCCACAGCTGAACTTAGAGAAGAACCAGAGAAGTTAAAAATAATAAGCAAGTCCTTGAGTCTTTGACTCTTTGGGGACACAGTTTCTTTCTAAATCGGTGCTCTTAATTTAGATTTTGGACTAATTTATACTGCTGTTTTCATATATAAACAAACAACTGAACAGTTTATAACTGCAGGATTCCAGTTTGCAGTCCTGATTTGTCAACATTCCTCTCAGTTTCAAAAGTAACTTTTCTCAACTAAGAACTAGAAAATTTGGTCAGAAAGCCAAGATTATGCGGGATTTAAACTAAAATTAACAGGTAATGTAATAGTATTAGATTAACTTTTGTCAAGGGAAGCTATTTGGAAGAAGAATTATTGACCATGGAATTTCTCACTGCCTTTGTTATCCAAATACTTGACAAAAAACAAAATTCGTCTTTAGATAAGGACTTTTTTTCCAATAAGGAAATCAGTAGCATACTGTGTGAATTTGTGTTTCAATGATCCTTTATAAATGCATTTCTGTGCAAATATATCATCAGTATATACAGTTTGTGATTAGCATGGTTTGAGTATTATAGGTATCACGTAACTGTGATGATTATTTTTCTTCAAATTTTTCCTCTAACTTTTTCAGAACTAGCTGAGAATCCTAAATGACGAACGTAACATTTTATGTAGGTGATTCTTGTTGAAGATGCAGCGAGTGGCTTGTACCACGTAATGAGAATACAAGTTTCGAAGAGTGTCTTAATAAAAATATGATCATACGAGAGAGTCTGAGTCAGCTGAGTCTTGTTGATTCAGGCTATACCACCACTTGTGAAAAGTTAAAGGCAGGACGAGAGAAGCAGGTTCTGGAATTTATACCCGATATCTTTTTCTCACCTATCATCCCTTTCAAAAAGAGTGAAGCTTGCACTTCACAAAGATGCAGGATGTGAAACATCCAGATGCTCAGAAAGATGTATTTTAGTGTTCCATAATGAAACCCGATGTGTGGAAATGCCCTTCAAAGGCTATTTCCTTCCCTTGAACAACAAATGCTGTCATCAGCTATTTTTGATTAGCCTTTGAATTATGATTCTGTCAAGTCGATGGGGCTCTGGTTACAAATGTACCTTCAAGCATAGCAACAGACATGTAATGGTGAGCAAAACTTGGCGGCCTGCAATGTCATAGGGTTTTTTGCCTGGTCCATGATGAAATGCTGGGTCAAGACTCTGTAGGACATGCCTGAGTCTTGAGCACCCATGACATTGGCTGTGGTTGCAATGCTTTTGTTGCTAAGAGGAAACCTAGTAACTCCTAGAATACATAGCTTGGAAACGTAGGAAAAGTGTGAATGACAGATGCTCAATCAGCAGTAAAAAAATTCCACTCTTTTTTCTTGGCTACCCTATGAGTATATTTAGAGAGAGAGAGCAAAATCTTTTGGGTAAGCAACTCAGTATACTGTGGTGATGTTACTCTAGAGAAAAAAAAAATTACACTAGTGTGTAAAAAAAGTGGAAAACAAACATAGAAACAACAGAGTTGAAATAAATCCAGTTCCTAATTTCCATCTCCAAATGAGACTACTCACTACATGATGTTTATATTTCTTTAGTAATACAATGGGCAGGTTTAGTTACTATTCTTACTTCCACTATTCTTGACTTCTTAGTGTAGCAATCTAAACAGTTTAATTCCTTGCTGTTCACGCTTTGCAAATATTTTGTAAGAGTTACCATTTTTTTCTTTTACCCTCGGGCTATGTGTTAACCTCTTTACTCTCTGAACGTACATTAATCTCTCTAGCTCTTTTATCTCCTCTGTTCCTCTTTGCTGAATTCCTTCCAATTTGTGGCTTTCATTCCAGTATTGAGGCATCCAGATCTGTGTATAGAGTCATACAAGAGAGATCAGCATATCCTAGTTCTGTACCAACAGTACCGAATTATAAATTTCTAGGCTTATAAACATTTTGACATTCAGTATCAACTCAGTCCTTTCTAGTAGGGCTGCTCTTTCTCAAATGGTTTAAGGCTATTATTTCCTATATGCATTTTTTTTCTAATCTGAATCTCACTTGCTTGTTTTTCACCAGAATTTTTAATCTTGTGATTTCATTTGTGAACACTGACCCAGTTTTGATCTTTATCTTGCACCTCACTCATCACCTGCACAGCAGACTCCTTTGATGAGAGTAATTGCAAGATCTAGACTTTGCACCATTTCCAAAGAGAAATCGTGTGCTGCTTGCTCCTTTCTTCCATGTTTTAAATTAGGAAAGTAGATACAAATGAGCTTTCCACTGCTCCGTGGGACATTCATAAACCACCTCTATATTTGGTATATAACTTTGTAGTGCTTCCTGGCCTTTCAGGAGATTTGCTGTCTGTAGTCAAACCAAAGCAAAGACTAGTACACAAATGAGAAAAGGAAGAAAAGGGACAACTGCTCTCAACTCTGCGTGGGCTCCTCTTCAAGGAGCTGGAGGTGATAGACCCTGATAGCAGTCAGAGCCACCACCTGCAGACTGACCCTGCCCTTCCAACCTGATGGAAAGCAACCCAAAAATCCCACCTGGGATACGGACTAGCAGTTGTGCCAGCACCGCCTTTGATGAAGCACTCTTCTGCTGTCAGTCCCCCTACAATAATCAAGCTATTAACCAAGACAGGGAAGCCACGAGCACGGGAGACAGCTTTCCCCGGAGTTACAGCTGCGCTGGTGAAATGTGCTCCCACAAGATGTACGGATGGCCATGAAGCTCCTTACTCTCAGGGCTAAATGCAAAAGTCCTCCCTTTGATTTAGTACTTGCCTAAGACTCTCTCGTATGCAACAAACAGGTTATTTATTCTAGTAGCTGGAGGGGGAGAAAGAGGATTTGTGTTTGTTAAGTATTTTGGTTGTACTTTGTTATTATGGTTGTGTGGGTTTTATGCTTACCTAAACAGCCAGAAATATTCCAAAATACCCTGGTTAACCAGGTAATTTAGTTAACACTTCAAGGGAGGTTTAATATAACTCACCATTTTTGAGCAAACAACTTTTTCTACAAATTAACTGACCCAGTTCAGTTCTTCGACTGATATGAAAGAGGGCCTAAATCTCAGGATTGCCTGAATCACGTCATCCACGGGCAGGCGTGGAGCCTGAGGCTGCTGGCTGAATTATCGATCTCTCTGCTCCCTGCCAGTGGTGCCCACTGGGGACTTCACCCTGGGTGCAGGTGAGGGCACCTACCGGCACCTGCCTACCCAGGGAGCTCTGAGCATGGGGAGCTCCAGCTTTATGTGGGGTGAGGGGAGAGCACACCTTCCTTTCACCTGGGAGAGCGGATGGAGGAGCAGAGCTGAGACTCCCATCTGCAGGGCTGTTTTCTAATGTGCTGGTTTTGACTTTGTTGTCAGGAGTAAGAATGATGCAACTGCTCAGAAATGTTGAAGCAAAAAAACCCTGTCTTTAAAAGTAATTGCTTCCTCCCTTTGTAAACTGCCTGGTCTCTAAGCACTACCAATCATTGTAATTAATCCTTAATTCAAGTTGCTGTATCTATGTTACATTGTTATGTTTACTTAGATGTAAAATGCGCTATTCTTTACAAGGTAATGGCATCAGTCCATACAGTCTCTGTGACAGGCACAGGCAGCTCTAAACTAAAACATTAGGCGGAGTGTTAAAAAGCTAGTTAGGTGCCAATATGTTAATTAATTAATCACAGGCATGTTTCAAAGCATTCTTCATACCTCAGGTGGGGCTCCTGGGCTATTATGAAATGCCAAACTTCCCTTGGGGCTTTGAGGATTGCACTTCTAAATTCCTCAGAAGTTCAGGGAAGTAAAAGGGTATGTTTTTGGTGTGAGTCACTGAAGCGAGGTTGGAGATAAAGATTTCTTATTTTGTTTTATATTGGAGGAGGAGGGCAATAATCAGCCAGCAAGCATTTCAGAAAGGAACTAGGTGGAGGACAAAGATGTATTTTCCTAACCCTATGAGCCTATTTTTCTAAACTTATTTAATTTTTAATTTATTTTTTTTAAATTTAATTTTCCTGGACTTGCTTGATTTTAAGTTCAAGTTTCGGGTATATATCAGCCAGCCTTCTCTCAAGCTCTGGGGAGAAGCCCATGGTTACCCTTTGTGCCAGTTCCTTGCACAGTAAAGGGTAAATGAATATATGCAACTTTTACTGTTCGGTACCACGAACTTGAAAACGGTGTGTTTCCCGCCCTGTTTTTGCAAACAAAACATTCTTGTTTTCTCTCAACTTTTTGCCTGTGAGCCTGTGAGGTACCTGCAAGGCTATATCTGTAGATCCCCCCACAGCTCCTTTTTTTTTTTGTAGTAAAAGAGGAGATGCCTATCAAACAACTTCATTCCATTTCTTCTGGAGTGGGCAGGAAATATCATGAGACTTAGGGAAAAAATAAAGAAGAAAGAAAGTAGACTTGATGTCTATAGGGAATTCCTATTGCTTTGAAGCCGCACAGCTCTAGTATGGGTATGTGTTGGAGAAGTGTAATCCACCAAGGGAAGCTCCTGAGCTCTCTAGCTGTGTCTGGTCAGCCCTGTGCCATGAGTGCAGGGCAAAAGATGACACCTGGAAAGCATCCTTGGTGAGGTTCAGTAAGAGCGGCACATGAAAAGGACCATGTTGACCAGAGACTGGAGTGTGTCAGAGGCCTGAAAAGAGCTTTCAGACGGACTGAGCTGAGAAAATGTGGCTGGTGATGTCTGCGTGCAAGTAGTCACCCTCACTGTGACCCACTGTCTCATCCCAGGCTCTCACACCAGAGCAAAAAAGTTAGCGAGTTGTGAGCCACCTGCTCTGCCTAAAACTTTCACTTGAATTGGCAAGAAGAGTAAGTGTAATGGAATTTTTTAAAGGGTTGGGCAACTCTGTTTATATGTGACTCACGTTGCATGTAGATTCATGAAACATAAAGCGATTCCTGGATTAGATACAGAAGAGAAGTGCCTCACATGTCAGGACAAAGCTAGTACTATGTGGCATGTTAGCACTGAGGGAAGGTCACTCAGTTTCGAATTTTTTCTAATTACCATTCCCACTCGGTATCTCATGCTTTACCTGCGGCGAAGTTGTGTAACGCCCTGGGAACGCTGTTCTGCTTTCCCAGCGAAGGTGCAGAGGAGAGACAGCATTCAGAGAACCCCTCCTAAGTCCTGCACAACTCGGTGTGGAATATGTTCAGGCAGGACTTTGGGAGTGCATCCAGTACTGCACAGATAACACCGATGATGCGAAAAGATATCCAAATAGTTGGTCGCTTTATTCTAATTCAAAGAGTTCTCAGTCTGCTGGAGAAAGGAGAAAAGCAGAAGTTGTTTTTCCTCCTTTGGAAACTTCACAAAAGCTCCTTAGAATGAGGTCTTTGAGACCCACTGCACAGTAAAAACACTTTGTGAAAGGTGCCTTGTTTCTGAAGAAAACAAAACTTCAACGGCACTTCAAATATTTTGGTTGAATTCTTCTAAGATTTCAGTCAATGGTTTAAAAATATATCACCGAGAAAGGGGAAAAATTCAGATAAATGTTGCTGTGAAACAAGAACAACCTTTCACCTGGATTAGTTCTGCAATAATCATGGGAATACGGGCATAAACTCAAACAAATATGGAAAGGGAGTGGCTTACTCAAAGCCTTATAAATAAAGTACAAAGGTATCGTAATGGGATCTTTAAACTTGGTAGAGCATTTGGTAACCAGGAAAGATTTGGCAAGGATCTCTTATTTACATTCTACTGGATTCAGCTGTTTTAGCTATTCGTTTGTTGCTTTCAGCTGAAATGGCTAAATGCAAGCCCATATGAGAGCTCCTCTTTTATTGATTTTAAAAATTGATAGGTGTTTACTGTGTATTCTTCTTGAGTGTGGTAGGATAGTATCCTGGATTAAAATGTTAAACAAATATTCAAAGAAAGAAATTGACCTTTCTATTTTCCTTTTTTTTTTTTCCCTTTTTTCTTTCCTGGTTATGGTAGTTACAAAAGTGTACAACCAATACAGGTCTGTCAAAAACTTTGGAGTTAAATAACGTAGAAGGAAGGGATGAAAAAAAAGAAGCTGCTTTTACATAGGCAAGTTTTGACTTTTAATAATGTATTTTATTTCGCTTTTCTAGAACTGTGCTGCCAAGTGGCCCTTAATTTACAGCGCTGTCATGCACTTGAATGCAGTGCAACAGCTTGTTTTGAAAGGAACTACAGAACAAAACTTGGTTTTATGTTACTGGAAAGATGTGTGCTTTCTTTCAGTATCAGCAGGCAATCAGAGTTTCTATGGACCTGGTGTTAACAGAGTTATAACAGCATGAAACTTGAATAATATGGTGACGAATGAGCCTGCAGGATGGGGGAAAAAGAATAATCATGTGCTTTGGAACAGAACGGTGTTTGGTAGCCAAGGAGGATCCTGACACTATATATGGTCACTATTTTGTTCATGTTCATTCATGAAGAACCACACCTTAAATGCTTCATGGGTTGACACTGCAGGGTGATAACTGACTGTCATTTTGCCGTGGATGTGGGAAGAGCACTCTGATATAATACTCTGATTTGGACATGCCTGTTTGCATGTTGCAGCTTGTGTTATTTTTGTTTCGAGCTTGCGATCACAAATATGAATTGAATTTCTGCATCTCTGCCCATTGGCATTGATGGAGTGGGGCTTCTCAGAAACCATCTCCGAATAATTCTAGAAGGATTCATATCTGCAGCACAACTTCTTATTTACATTAGTAAATAGTATGGCTTTATGACTAATTCATATCTTTAGCTGTTACTTAAATCTTTATGTTTTCTTTCCATTGATAAAGACAGGGAGATCACAAGTTCCCTGAAAGCTAATGGGAAATACCCATTGATGGAGTCGAGGATTAACCTATTGCCGTTGAGCACAGGCAGAAAAGCAGACAAATGAATTAGGTGGGAAAGAGGAACAGAGGCTACATCTGTTTCAGGAAATGAGTTATTATGTAGTAATTTACTCTTAAAACTTAATTATATTAATTAGATATTACATAGATATCTACATTGCTCTTCAAAAGTGCCATTGAGGACCAAAGTTGCTGCCATTTTGGTCTCTCTCATGTATTTGCCTGTGCTTGACTCATTGAGTCTGGCAGACACGCGGGGTCCTGCATGCCCCAGCAGGCACTCTCTGGCTGCTCCTGAGCTAGGGCCTAGCTCTTCACATGGGCCATAAGTGTGGCATTGATGATGGCCTCCAAAGACAACCTATATTCATAGAATTATAGAATAGTTCAGATTGGAAGGGACCTTAAAGATTGTCTAGTTCCAACCCCCTGCCATGGGCAGGGACACCTTCCACTAGATCAGGTTGCTCAAAGCTCCGTCTAACCTGGTCTTGAACACTTCCAGGGATGGGGCATCCACAACAGGTTCCCTGGGCAACCTGTTCCAGTGCTTCACCACCCTCAGAGAGAAAAATGTCTTCCTGATATCTAATCTAAATCTCCTCTCTTCCACTTTGAAGCCATTTCCCCTCATCCTATCACTACATGCCCTTGTCGTTCACCTGTCATACTTGCCACATTGATTACATGATGAATGCAGGGACGAAGCAGAAGTCTTATCTTCAGTTTTTCAGCTCCCTCACTACTGTCTGATATTCCCAGTTGCCCTTGGTCTTACAAAAATCCAGCAACAGTGCTGTGTTGCTGAAATGGACCCCAACTCCATCTCCCCAGTGAAGGGTCACAGTAGTGCAACACTTGGCAATAGCAGGCTTCTGCCTTCAGGATTAGGGGTCAGAAGGCCTGTGTCTAAAAAGATGGGTGAAACATCCCAGAAAAACTTGATTTTACTGCAGTGACAGCCCTGCAGAGAGCAGCATAAGAAGATGGACTACTTCTCTGGGTAATATTTCGAGTGACTTCTTGCATTAGTTTAACTGACAAGACAGGCAATCAGCTCACTGATTTTTCTCCTGCCTGAATGAGTATTTCTGGGGAAATGTGACAACTATATGTCTCCCAAGTTGGATCAAAGCCTGTATCCAATGCATTTCACAAGCATACAGAAAAGCTGTTCATCACTAAGACTCAGTCCTATAGGCTTATGTAGTCCCTGCACTGAAGACTTGCACCTTTATTTGCGTTGCATTTATATTGTTATAAGGTCTGTGAGACCAAAGCAAAAAACTTATGTATGTAGCTATGATAACAAAACTTATGTATGTAGCTATGATAACCTTCAGAGGTTCCCTCACATCAAGAGAATATGGGGATACAGGAACAACAAGAGGATAGGCTGCATGCCTGATGGTGGGACATGGCCTGGCGGCGTTGTTCTTTTGCTCCTAGTTGGTAGGAGAGTACGGAAACCTGCCTTTCCCCTGGTCTCAGTTCTGTAGTACGGGCGATTAGAATAAACCACTATTTCTTCTGAATTGATCGTGTGGTCTGCACAAGTTCCTTGTTTATATCCATATGGAGATAAAGGGCTTCTTCTCTGTTGAAAATTCCAGCAGAACTCTTTTTGCCCGCTTACCCTGCCTTGGCAATGTCATATCTCCTAGGGTGTGTCCACCCAGCCTTTTAGTTTGGATCAGGAACACTTTTTGAAGCAAGCCTTCCCATAATCACCACTTGCTGTGCTTTGAATTGAGCTGCAAGTCTTGGAGTACACGACTTGACTGAATTCCTTTTGCATGAAGCTAATCCTGTTGATGTTCTCCAGGAGCACACCTAGTGGGCCACAGGGTCAGGCTAGAGCTCATCCAAAGTAAATCTTGAAATGCACATGGTGTGGTTGCTGGGTCCTCAAACAGCGACTCTCTTGCTGTACAAATCTGCCTCTCTTGGGGCACAGGGTGTCTCTTTCCACTTTCTGCAGCTTCCTTCTGGTCATTCCACGTTGCTCCTTGCATGCTTCAAATCCTTCCTCAAAGTCTGACTTTACAGTTTTCTTCCACTATTGCTTTCCGGTCACGAGCAAGCTAGGTCTGAACAGAGGGGAAACATGAAGCAGACCAAAAAGCCACAGGCCTGGTGTCTGCATTGTCTGGGAGGAATTAAGAAGCAAGACAAAGGTGAGGGCTGGGCTCTTAAGAATTTTTCTATCTCCTGTTCCCAGTCCTTGCCAGCCATGAGATCTGCTCTCTCATCTGGATGGATGTTTTCATAATTTTTGTCAAATATGTGCATTTTATTGAATTTAAAAGGAGCTATTTTAAAAATAGGATGCAGCACTCTGGTCTGAGGTGTCTTTTAGCCAATATACACACAGAAGGGTGTGTACGCAATTCCCACTGTCCTGCATTACCAAAGTGTACATATTTTTACTGATTGAAAAGCAGCCAATCCAGTGATGTTGAAGGTGGCTGGGACTGGGTTTCTGCACCTGAAAATGCTGGGGTCTATTTAACCTTGTGCTGGGGTCTATTTAACCTTGTGATATGGGTATATGTTGCCTCCATATATGCTTTGGGACTTTCAGGAGAACAAGGTGCTTAGCTAGTTAAGGACAAGCATGTGCACATAGAGCAAGAATGATTAAACTTGGCTGTGCGAAGGCCTCCTCCCTCCCCTGGTCCTTCTCCCCCGCCCATCTTCTCTCCAAAAGTGCATTAAACAACTTCCAAACTGACTAACGTGCTCTGGGGATTGTGATTATTTGAGATCTCTATACTTCCCAAGTTCTGGAGGCAATTATCGTTTGGCTTTAACCTTCAAAGTGTGCTTGCTGACTGTGGAGCTCTTATAACTGCGTGCCTCTGAGATATTCCTTACATAACTCCCAAGTTATGAAAATACAGCATTTAATTTTTACAGGCGATGAGATTGTTTGGTCTATTGTTTCCTGTTAAATTCACCGCATCAAATTCCATCCCATGCTAACTGGAGCCAGTCAGTTACTGAGATGGGGATTTAGCCCATTCTTTTCTGACAAAATTGGGATATTTCACATATTTGATAATGCATCTGTTAAAGGGACAAATTCCTGTGCAGTGTGTTGGCCACTCCTTCTGTATTAAAATCTTACCTTAGATGTGTTAGGATTCTCATTCAAACCTGTCAA